>NC_134522.1:37144429-37444429 GCF_027942865.1 Odontesthes bonariensis | reverse complement strand
AGGAAACGCTACAGAGCGGGAGAAGGAAACGTCACAGAGAGGGAGAAGGAAACGTTACAGAGAGGGAGAAGGAAACGCTACAGAGAGGGAGAAGGAAACGTTACAGAGTGGGAGAAGGAAACGCTACAGAGAAGGAAACGTCACAGAGTGGGAGAAGGAAACGTCACAGAGTGGGAGAAGGAAACGTCACAGAGCGGGAGAAGGAAACGTTACAGAGTGGGAGAAGGAAACGTCACAGAGTGGGAGAAGGAAACGTTACAGAGTGGGAGAAGGAAACGTTACAGAGTGGGAGAAGGAAACGTCACAGAGCGGGAGAAGGAAACGCTACAGAGTGGGAGAAGGAAACGTCACAGAGTGGGAGAAGGAAACGTTACAGAGAGGGAGAAGGAAACGCTACAGAGAGGGAGAAGGAAACGTTACAGAGTGGGAGAAGGAAACGCTACAGAGAAGGAAACGTCACAGAGTGGGAGAAGGAAACGTCACAGAGTGGGAGAAGGAAACGTCACAGAGCGGGAGAAGGAAACGTTACAGAGTGGGAGAAGGAAACGTCACAGAGTGGGAGAAGGAAACGTCACAGAGTGGGAGAAGGAAACGTTACAGAGTGGGAGAAGGAAACGTTACAGAGTGGGAGAAGGAAACGTCACAGAGCGGGAGAAGGAAACGTCACAGAGTGGGAGAAGGAAACGCTACAGAGAAGGAAACGTCACAGAGTGGGAGAAGGAAACGTCACAGAGTGGGAGAAGGAAACGTCACAGAGTGGGAGAAGGAAACGTCACAGAGCGGGAGAAGGAAACGTCACAGAGCGGGAGAAGAAAACGTCACAGAGTGGGAGAAGGAAACGTCACAGAGCGGGAGAAGAAAACGTCACAGAGTGGGAGAAGGAAACGTCACAGAGCGGGAGAAGAAAACGTCACAGAGCGGGAGAAGGAAACGTTACAGAGTGGGAGAAGGAAACGTCACAGAGCGGGAGAAGAAAACGTCACAGAGTGGGAGAAGGAAACGTCACAGAGCGGGAGAAGGAAACGTTACAGAGTGGGAGAAGGAAACGTCACAGAGTGGGAGAAGGAAACGTCACAGAGCGGGAGAAGGAAACGTCACAGAGTGGGAGAAGGAAACGCTACAGAGCGGGAGAAGGAAACGTTACAGAGAGGGAGAAGGAAACGTCACAGAGTGGGAGAAGGAAACGTCACAGAGTGGGAGAAGGAAACGTTACAGAGTGGGAGAAGGAAACGCTACAGAGCGGGAGAAGGAAACGTCACAGAGCGGGAGAAGGAAACGTCACAGAGTGGGAGAAGGAAACGCTACAGAGCGGGAGAAGGAAACGTCACAGAGCGGGAGAAGGAAACGTTACAGAGAGGGAGAAGGAAACGTTACAGAGTGGGAGAAGGAAACGCTACAGAGCGGGAGAAGGAAACGTCACAGAGCGGGAGAAGGAAACGTCACAGAGTGGGAGAAGGAAACGTCACAGAGTGGGAGAAGGAAACGTCACAGAGTGGGAGAAGGAAACGTCACAGAGCGGGAGAAGGAAACGTCACAGAGCGGGAGAAGGAAACGTCACAGAGCGGGAGAAGAAAACGTCACAGAGTGGGAGAAGGAAACGTCACAGAGCGGGAGAAGGAAACGTCACAGAGTGGGAGAAGGAAACGTTACAGAGTGGGAGAAGGAAACGTCACAGAGCGGGAGAAGGTTCTCTGTCCTGACTTTTATGGGACGTGTTGCAGGTCTGAGATGCAGAAATGATGTTTGTTAACGGATGAAATGAAGCTGATGAGACACAACAGGAAATATGTTGAGTTCAGACGTTCTGTAGTGAAATAAAAGTTGAAGTAAATGGAATAATCTTTTTCTTCTTTCTTTTGCATTTTCCTTACTATCCTATTTCTTTTCTCATTTGTGGATGTATACATATCTTTTCATATTTCATGGAATCTTATTCATGTCTATATTTTTACAGGGCAGTGTGTTGTTGTAATACCTGCATGGTGGCCAGTTTCTGCTCCATCTGTCGGTTCTTGTCTCTAAGCTCGTCATTCTGGTTCTCCAGTTCAGACAGTCGGCTGCTGAGAGCAGGAAGCACCTTATACCTCTCCATCAGCTCCCCTTTCACATCCTCCACCTACAAACAAAGACACTGCTCAGGCAAACTCACACTGGACCTTCTGCAAACATCAATCTTAAAAGCTCTGGACTTTGACGTGCATATATTAATAACCTGTTTATGGTTTCCATGGTTACCTTGTTCTCTAACAAGCAGTTTCTGTTGGCCATCATTCTCAGATGCTCAGCTGCAAAGGTTGATTCATGCTGCCTCATGTCTTGGTTTAAACCCTGAAGCACAGCACACAGTTTAAAATCAATCCAGCAGAACATGAGCAGTTTAAGCAATCCAGGTGAACACTGGAAGGAATGAAGAGAGACAAAAAAAAAGAATGGGGACTAACCTTGAAGGTGCAGCCATAGCGGTGGAACTGGCAGCTGACCTGAGCTTTGGGACAGTCATGCTGGTGGCTGGACAGCTGAAATCAACCAATGAGTCAGTCAGTTCATCACATCAATACTGGTACTGTGATGTTGTGGAGTTGAAAAGATGAAAGATTGAGAAGTGAAGCAATGTGTTTGGTTAGGCTGGGGGGGTCAGTACCTCACTCCGGGGCAGGGACGAGAAGGAGCAGTGGTTGGGACACGACACTGGAAACGCTGGACACACAGTTTCTTTGTGTTTCTGAAAACAGTTTGACACATTAACAGATCAAATACTTCATTGATATCAGAGCTCCTGTCAAACTCTACCAAGCAGCAGCAGTATGACTCAGTGTCGGCATCCCCCTGTTCTCAGTCAGTCTTCCGAGTCTCTGGAGTATCAAATCAAAGCTGCTATTTTAATCACATATTCCAACCTTTCATGAAACATTGGTCAAAAAGAAGAGACTGTGCTTCAACCATCGACTCTTCAGTAGAGTGTCATAATCCATTTTTCCGAAAAAAAAAAACGGGTTGCAAATCCAAATTAGGAAGTCAGAAGTACTTATATTACTCATATTTCCGTTTTTCATTTGACTCGCGTCACAATAAAAATACTCTTATGGCCCAAAGCCTTCATCAGAGTGTGTTCACATGTACACTGTCAGACATACAATAAATATAAAGGTCACAAATGCTAGCCACTTTTCGCTAATTAGTCACCATCTAATGATCTAGATCATCTTGTACTGAAGAAGAACATTGGACCAAAGTCTGCCCAGCATGGATTATTTCAGCAGCAGAACGACAGATCTGAGCACCCACCAGGTGAATACTGAAGAGTTTTTACAGAGGTCCAAGGTCATCTACTGGCTCAGAGGGGCAGCTTTGGTCACATGATCCATACATCAGAGGAAGGAAGTCTATCTAATGTGTTTGCTCCTGTGCTTTGAAGAACCAAAAACTATGTGGCTTTTATTTAAGAAATCTGTTTGAAGGCTGACAATCCATGATGCATTCTTAAAAATGACTTGTTTTCAATAGAAAATGAATATATAAAGTATAAACAGATATGAGCATCACACTGAAAAATTTTGTTCAAAATGTTATGGTTGCTGAATTGTATCATACTAACATTTTTCTGTGTTCCTGTGGACTTGGACCCTACGTCCCCTCTTTTTGCTTGTATCCTGGACCCTGAACTTATCTTGCTAATTTTGTCATCTTTGAGGAGTTTCACCTTTGTTCAAAGAAAACACATAAATATATTGTTTAAAAATCCATAAAATGAGTAACAGGTGAGTCAGAGTTACAGTACAGCTAGGCACTTTTTTTAGACAGATGGAATTAGACTGCAAGAGCAGTTAAGTGCACAACACTGAATTAGACTGTGCACTGCTGATTAGAGAGCTGGCAGTCCTCTTCACTGTCACTGACCGTCAAGACTCACTGTCTTCCAGTTGGCATCGTTTTGAACCTCTACAACTGCTCAACCCTGGAGCGGTTCTTACCTGCAGGTCGGTCAGAGGCATCTTGGTCGCGCAGAACTCACAGGTGGTCTCTCTGTATTTACATTTCCAAGCCAGGTGGTCAGGAATGTCTTTCCTCATCATTCGTTCTTTACATTTACCCAACGGACAGGGAACCTCAAAGAATGGACACACGTTCAGGTGCTCCTGAAGAAAGACACAGGTGATGAGTCCGCAGGTATGATTCTTACAGGATCTTACATCCAATCAGACGGTGGGCTTCTTAGTGTTTATGCTCACGGGTATCTGCTGCAGACTCATCTGCTCCTGACAGCCGTTAGCTTCGCTGCGACAGTATACCTTCAGTGCCATAATTTCTCGATGGCAGCAAACATCTCTAAAGATCTGAAACAAAACCCACACAGATCTCATTAACTGACCCATCGCTCACTTACAACAACATTGCTTCTTTTGTACTGCCACTTTATGCCGACCTTGTCTTTGAACAGAGGCTCCATGTCGGCCGGACACACTGGGTTTTGATGACTGCAGGACAGAGAACAGGAAGTTGTAAGTTTGCCTAAGTCAATGGTGACTCAATGGTTCACAAGAATTGCTGGTGAGGTGGATAAAAGAAGTCTGCAGTCAAGTCAGCCACATTTTACCAACCTGATTGAGATCACTACAGAGTCTGATCTCATGCGAATGTTAGCAAGAGCAAAACCTTTAGAGAGAAACCCTTTGTTGTGCATTACTTTGCTCAGAACAACATTGAATTGCATTTCTAAGATTACCATTGTAAATTACAAAGTTTTCCAGAAACAATACAATAACTGTTGAGCTGAACAGTTAGTTAGTTATCTCGGGGTCTTAATCCGACCGCGAGTAACTCGATTCGACCCAATTTCTTGTCAGATTAAGGTGTATACATGAACTTAATAACTCAGTCTTATTGTAATTTAGCCAATTATCTGATCCTTTCAGTGCCATGTAACCCCACTGAGTGTTTCTGGATGTTTGTAGGCCTCAACAATGGCTTCTTAGCAGCTATTCTTCCCTTGAAGCCTTGTTCTGTCAGTCATCTGCTCATGGTCCTTCTGGAGACACAGAAGCTGTGTCTGTGTCTGTGTGTCTCACCTGAGGATGTCGTTGATACAGCTCTGACAGAAGCGGTGTCCACACTCGGTCTGGCGAGGCTGACACAGGACCAGCCTGCAGGCCTCACAGCAGTATTTGGCTTCTGGAGTTTCTTCAAAGTGATCTCTGAATCCTCCGTGAAGAGGCAGGAAACCTGCAGGAGCAGCTGAGCAGCAGAGACAGAGGACACCTGTCATCAATTATCTGAACACAGGAAGCCCACCTACAGGTGGCGTGAACATCCAGCTGCCCCCAGCTTGACTTATTCAGATACTGAAGGTGTTTACCTTGTTGAGTGGTGGGCTCGCTCGGAGACCAGGGATTGGCTGGACGATGGGAGGGTGTGGTAATGATAGGGGCTGCAGAGAGGTTGGGCACATGCTGGAGGGGAATCTGCACCTCCCTCCCATCAGCACTCCTCCCTGCTGACATGACCTGAGGAGGGTGAACAGGAGAGCACTCAGCACAAAATGTTAAAAGCATATGTTTGATAGTGCGTTTCAGCTTCACTGCAGTCTGCAAATGCTCAGTGCAGAGGGCTTCAGATAGATGAGCAGCCTGAAAAGTGAAATATGAAAGCATGTCAGAGTTAACCTGGAAAAAACCCAATAAAGAGTAAAGTTGCTGAGGGGTCTGAATGGCTGCTGTGGAGCCTATCCCTGCTGTCATTGGGTGAGAGGCAGGGTACACCCTGGACAGGTCGCCAGTCCATCACAGGCCAACACAAGCATGCACGCTCACTCTCACTCCTAGGGACAGTTCAGAGTCAGCAGTTAACCTGGCATGCAGGTTTTAGGTGGGAAGAAGGCGGAGTACCCGGAGAGAACCCTCTCTCACCCTCCCTCCCTCCCGAACTGAGCTGAGCTGAGCTGAGCTGAGGTGAACTGAGCTGATCTGAGCTGAGCTGAGCTGAGCTGATCTGAGCTGATCTGAGCTGAACTGAGCTGAGCTGAACTGAGCTGAAATGAGCTGAACTGAACTGAGCTGAACTGAGCTGAGCTGAGCTGAACTGAGCTGAGCTGAGCTGAACTGAACTGAGCTGAGCTGAGCTGAGCTGAACTGAGCTGAGCTGAACTGAGCTGAACTGAGCTGAGCTGAACTGAGCTGAAATGAGCTGAACTGAACTGAGCTGAGCTGAGCTGAACTGAGCTGAACTGAGCTGAGCTGAGCTGAACTGAGCTGAACTGAACTGAACTGAGCTGAGCTGAACTGAGCTGAGCTGAGCTGAGCTGAACTGAGCTGAGCTGAACTGAGCTGAACTGAACTGAGCTGAGCTGAACTGAACTGAACTGAGCTGAGCTGAACTGAGCTGAACTGAACTGAGCTGAGCTGAGCTGAGCTGAACTGAACTGAGCTGAACTGAACTGAGCTGAACTGAGCTGAGCTGAGCTGAGCTGAGCTGAGCTGAACTGAACTGAGCTGAGCTGAACTGAACTGAACTGAACTGAACTGAACTGAGCTGAACTGAACTGAGCTGAACTGAACTGAGAGTAGGAGTACTGTGGCGCTGCTCTGCTGGCGACATGGAGAAGGGCTCCGGTTACGCGTCTTTTTTTTTGGCCATTTTTTGTCTTTCTTCAGTGGACTAATAGTGCAGATTTATTGGATGTCGTTTCTCATGTTCTGGGGCCTATTTTACGTGTATGCGGTGGAAATTGGCGGAGAACGGAGGCAATCGCGTTGGTGTGGCTGATCCTGTTGGGACTAGCCACACAATGTTTGGCGGTGGACCCCACGAACAACCGCGGCCTGAGGGCGTACAGCTCTGCGGAACTACTAGGACTACGGAACAGTGGAATACCATCGGCGCCTGATCTCCTGCGGGATGTTCCCGGAGAACTGCGACGGCACCGGGGGAAGAAACACCGGCAGGCCAGGGTCAGGAAGAGAGGAAGGAGAGGCGGCATATTCAGTCAGCTACCAAGCTACCCTTGCCGCCGATGCTCCTGTGCAATCCCCGTTCCCTTAAAAACAAGTTGGATCACCTGCGTCAACAGGTAGGATCATGCTACGAATACCGTGAATCTGGCGTTATGGCTTTTACAGAGACTTGGTTCACTAATGATATTCCTGATAACTTCATTCAACTCGAGGGTTTCTCGCATTTGCGCTTGGACAGGAATGTAAACTCTGGCAAACTCCGTGGCGGGGGTGTGTGTATTTATATCAAGGACAGCTGGTGCCAAAACTTCGCTGTGAGAGACAAAATATGCACACCTGATGTGGAACTTTTGTGCGTGACCCTACGACCACATTATCTCCCCAGAGAATTCAGCAACTTGTTTATTTGTGTTGTGTACGTCCCCCCCAGTGGGAACGCGAGCAAAGCTGCAAACTTAATCACGGATTGTGTCCATCGCCAAAGCCAACAAGATTTAAGAAGAGTAAAGATGACATGGTGGATGTGAGCAAAGAGCTACGGTTGGGAGTGCAAATCAAGTTCATTTGAGAAAATCCGCGCTCACATTCAGCACTTGCAATAGGAATGCTGTTGACAGCAACAAGTAACTCCATCAGCTCATAGGGGGTGTCTTTACCATCTGAGTCTCTGTACATTCTGTAGGCCCGCTGACACAGTGACTCCCACCACAGTGAGAGCCAGCCTCCTGCCCGGGCTTGGCTAGCTGTCGGTGAACCCGGCTAGCTGTTCGCGCGCTAACCTCCTCCTGCAGTTGGTTTTGACCATCAACATGACCGCTGCAGCTGCCCTCGTCGCTGCTTGTGGAGGCTTTTCTGAATCGTTTTGAAGTGTCATGCAACTCTTCCTTTTTTTTTTAAAAAAGACAGTAAATTTAACTGTCTTTTTGATATGTTTGCATTGAAATGGTTACCGTTTCTTCCTCTCTGTGACGTGCTCCTCGATGTGGCGAATTTCAAAAGTGAAAGCACTTTGTTCGTTGGCCCAGCTTTTCAGTGCGTCAACACAGATCTCAGACTCTTTCAAATCTTAATCTTAATAAACAACATGAAATTCTTGGGATTTGTTCTGTAAATTTATATCTGCATATTTTATTTCATTTTAACCATTTTTTTGTTTGTTTGTTTGTGAGAGGTACCGGATCTCCCCAAATAGGTGCCGGAACACAGGGTGGCCAAAATGAAGAGGTGCCGGATCCTGTTCCGGCAGGATCCGGCTCAAATTAACCACTGGCTATACACTAACGACTGTGTCAGTTCTGGGCCAAATCAATACATTGTCAAATTCTCAGATGATACTGTTATTCTTAGCCTGCTCACTAAACATGATGATTTGAACTAGTGATGCTCCGATCAGCATTTTTTTGACCGATCACCGATCACCAAAATCATGATCTGCCCGATTGCCGATCACGGAAGGAATCGGACATTTCCATGCCTTTCATCTAGCAGAGAGTGCACCATTTATAGAAATTAAACCGCCAGAGGTAGCTGGGGACATGTAGAACAAGAATCTGGTGGAGTCGGCAGAGAACAATTGTTTTTTTTATTTTCTATTAATATTTTAATCTGCCCATACACATCATCCATTGGGTATGATTTCAACATCAGATTATTCAACAATGATGCAGTGAAATGACTTGAAAATCACCACAGAGGTAGCTGGGGACATGTAGAACAAGAATCTGGTGGAGTCGGCAGAGAACATTTTGATTTGGTTCTAAATAAAGTTTTCAAATCTGACTATGCAGAAATGAGTTTGATTCTGAATATGCTTCAATAATTTTGTTCTATCATTTTGTTTTAATCATTAAAAAGAATGTAGTAAAAAAACAACCAAGTAATGACAGGTGTATGTATTCCAACAAATGAAAAATCAACTTCGATATAGATTTCTGAGTTTACGGGGTGCACTTGAATGCACCATAAATCCGCTCACACGCTTTACCGTACGACGCGATGTAAACGGGCACTCGATTTTCAAGTGTAGCTAGCGCGACCGTGCCTCTCCGAAGCGCAGATGGCGTGACCGCAGTAAGTTTCACATCTTTCTGACACACTTTGAAGAAATTCCAGACAGGAGAGGTCATGTTGTCGAGGTGCACTGTAGAGGTTTTGCCTGTTCGGTCTGTACACACGTCACGTACCACATTAGAAAGTGGTCGCTAGTAATTTACGTCACGTGATCGGTTTTTTGATCGGCATATTTTTCCGATCGCCGATCAGGCTATTTTTGGGCATTATTGGCCGATCATGATCGGCAGCCGATCGATCGGAGCATCACTAATTTGAACATTCACCAAACAGCAATAGATACATTTGTTAATTGGTGTGATTCACACTTTTTACATATTAACACAAAAAAAACAGTAGAGATGGTGTTAGATCCTAAATCCCTCTGTGGCCAGGGTACAGTGGCTGTACATGGCCAGGCTATTGATCAGGTGAACACTTTTAAGTACCTGGGGGTGCATCTAGACAGCGATCTCAGCTGGCGTACCCAGGTGACCAATGTCTGTGCCAGTATACATCAGCATCTACATTTTCTGCGCAGACTTAGAGTCTTTGGAGTATGTAAAAACATCATGTTAATCTTCTACAGAGCCACGATAGAGTCTGTTCTCCATTATGGGATTACCTGCTGGTTTGGCAATCTCACGGTAAAACACAGGGCAGAAATCTCAAGCCTCATTAAAACAGCAGGCAGGATTATGGGGGTGATGTCCCCCCTTAACCCACAGGAGCTCTTTGAGCAGGCCACTATCAGTCAGGCGAATGTCATTGCATCAGATGGTGATCATGTACTAAATGGGGAATATATTCTTTTAAACTCCCTCTGTGTAAACACAATCGCTACAAACATTCCTTTATACCTCAGTCTATTAAGATACTGAATAAACTTGGGAAAAAAATGGGATTGAGTGGGACAAAAGGAGACCACTGCAGTTAGTGTTTGTACTGTAGGTGGTGATGGAATGGAGTAATGACAATGAGGGTACTAGCTGAGAGGGGGGTATCAGGGTTTCTGCAGGGTTTAGTCAGTCAAATTTAAGACAATTTAAGACCTTTTTATGACCATGATAATTTAAATTTATGACCTACATGAATTATGAGAAATAACTTTAGTCGATTCCTTTAAAAAAATCTTTTTTTTTTTATTCACTTAACAACTGTAAACAACTGTACCATGTACAACTGTAATAACTGTTACAATTGTAAACTGTACCACTGTAAATTAACAACTACTGTCTACATGCGTCTCAGTTCGTCCCCTTTAACGGTGATCTCCTCCTCAACGTTTTTCCAGCTCAGCCAATTTTTCCTTGCTTGCCCGCCTGAGGGCATTTGATTTTGAAAGGAGCTGGGCCATCTTTGACCCCGATTTGCCCTCAGCTTCCTCTGCCAGCATGTCGGCCTCTCTGGCGAGACATTGGGCCTCATGCAAGAACCGTTCGTACGCACAGATTTGTTCTTAAATCGTCCGTACGAGTGATTTAAGAGAATTTGCGCATTCACCAATCTTTTCATATTTTACGTTTTCTTTCAGGTACGAACAGAATTTACGAGTGATCCAGACCTGTCGTAGGAGTTTCGTAAAATAGTCCGCTGTTATTCCAATCAAGTTTGCTTGACTAATGGATTGTATATTTAATTACTTTGAAGAAAACATAAATAAATATACATTATACCCCATAATTATGCTGACATTATTCTGTTTGACTTAAATTGTGCACTATTGAAGGTTCATTTGAATCTGTAACGGGAAGCACAGCGGCTGTCTTGCTACTTTTGGATGCCTTAGTGCGTCAGGCTCTTGGAAGAGACCGTGTGGAGACAGACGAATGGCTGACATCGCGATTAAGATTCCCAAGGACTGTGCTGCTACAAATATGCAGCTTCCTAGAGCCACGACTCCAGAGAGAAACACGCCGATCAAACCCAATTCCACACACGCCCACCATCCTTACCATCTTTGGATTTTTGCCTTTCAGAGGGAGATTGGAGACAGATCGGGGGTGTCCCAGTCCTCTGTGAGTCGTGTGCTCCCCTTGGTCATCAAAGCTCTCATCAGTTTATCACCCATGGTACATCAGATTCCCATACACCGCTGTCCAACAAGTACAAATTAAGAGGGACTTTCATGCCGTGGCTGGACTGCCAATCATAATTGGAGCACGAGACACATATACGCATCAAAGCACCCGTGCCTCTGTCGTGCAGCGCACTGAGCTGAAGGCCAGGTGGGTGCCAGATTTGCGCAATATTGCCATGAACGAGGGTCTCCTACTACCTGAACCAGCCCAGGCAGACAAGAAGCTGTGGTGCCAGAAGACCCCCCTCATGGACCACCCCATCAAAGTGCCATCATGATGAGGCAACAACTGGTTGCACGGCTTTAGTTGCAGTCATCGAGCGCCTTGCCATGGCGAGACGTTTTTTTTAAGCCATTTTCATATCAAACCATTTATTTTTTTATTTCGGTGACATGGTATTAACAGCACTCCTAATTGCTTCCCATTTCTTCGCTTTAGCAGGTCCCGTAATTCCACTGCTGACACTGCTAAAAATGACAGATTTTCCTTTCTGGATCTCTGAAAGCAGAACTTCAATCTCAGAGCCCGTAGCCTAAAGTTGTTCTTTTTGCGCCTTGATGTCATTCTCATGACTCAACACTCAACACTTCCTGGCACAGGAGAGAGGAAGCACAGCCTTATATGGTATCATTTTGGGCGTGGAGTATGCAAATCTACTATCCTCGTGCACGTGAACTTAGATACGCACAGGTGTGATTCATCATTTACGCAGGTCGTTTACACACTTTTTCCGAAGTTAAGAGCGTTTGTTGAATCTGACGTGGCGTGTTCGTACGAGACCTTCTTATGAAAAAAGTAAGAGAAATTTAGAATAAAAATATGAAAATGTTCTTGCATGAGGCCCATTGCACTTTTCTAGTTCAAGTTCAAGGAAGTATCACCATGTATTGACTAGGCCTGCATGTTTATCAAGTATATCCATGAGGACTGTTTCTGACAATACACCCACCCCATGCAGTTGATGAAACAAATTAAACTATTATGGCCAGGATTGTATTCTATTCTATTTATAGCCGGGCCTCAAATAATAGCTGGGTGCATGGTCTATTCGGGCAAATATAGGCCGGCCCCAAAATACAAGCTGGGGTAATAACTGCCTACCAGGGCTATCAGTCCATGAGCACAAGAAGAAATTTTTTTCAATTTAACTCAATTAAATAAAAGAGCTCTTCTTCACATTTTATATTGTTGTTTCTAAGCTAACATTGCAGGTGATATTATTTCAAATATAATAGAAATCATATTTGTATAAAGATTAAACTTTAATTATGCTACTTACTTTAAAGTGCTGTAGCAAATCCTGGGCTGTGGCATGGCCAATGAAGTGGGAACCCTGGTAGCGAGAATGCACCTTGTCCTCATCCCAAAACCGAACATGTACGTCCAGCTGTTTTTTCTTGCTTGTCTGATTCAAGCTCTCATCAAACATGAGGACGTAAGGCCCCGTGATTTTGGAGACGAGGTCTTTTTTAATATACTCTGCCAAGCCAAAGCGTGTGATGTACGAGGTCTTATCTTTCCCACACGTAAAGGTCTTGGCTATTTCTGAGTCCGGGAACATTGTTCGGAAAAGTTCGGCAATGTCTTCGTTCCCGCTGTATGACTGGTGTTTCGTAACGGTGTTCAACACCCACAGGACCTCCGCTTTCGACGTGGATGTTGATCCGAAAGCACCGTGTGTGGCGGTAGGAGCGAGACTAACGGAATGCTGTGCTGAGCTTGGACCGGGTAGTGACGGAGAACAAAACTGAGTGATGGCCTGCACCCGCTGCAAACCTTGTACACAGACTTTATGCCTCTCTGATTTGGCATGTGAATTCAAGGCTTTAATGCCTAAACTGGATAGCTCCAATGTCTTGTTGCACAGAGTGCAATGGTATCTATTGTTCGCGACGGGCTTAAGCCAATTCTTAAACGCACCGTCTTCTAGCCATAACACGTTAAATGTGCACTTTCCCATTGTGATACGCCCATAGGTTCACTTATCCACTAAGACAGTAAAAGCTAAGACACAATACGAGCTTGGCTTAGTAGACCTTGCGAGCATAGACCAAGGCTACATGATCAGAACACCGGCAGTGAAGCTCTGATGTTCGCGGGGGTTTCTATGGAAGTGCTACACTGGCGCATGGATCTTGAAGTTCACGCGATACCACCCAGATTCCTCAGGCAGAACTGCAACAGTAGCCTAGCTTGCTATGCTACTGCAACAGGCGAAACGAATGAATTCTGCCACCAGCGTATGGGCTCGAGGTGGAGAGGCGATGGTAGAACTAATGAATGAACGAGCATATAAATTTAAGACGTGGCGAAATGTAATTTATATTTGTATGGAAAATCTGGATGTTTTTATGACTTTTTATGGCCTAAAATTCTTATTATTAAATTTATGACATTTTATGACTTTTTATGACTCCGCGGAAACCCTGGGTATACATGGATGAATGTATCCTTGTTTTTACTATTTTTCTTAAATTATGGAATGAAGGAATTCTAGATATTTATCATAGAGTAAATGTGTGTTTGGTTCTGGAGGATGGGTTGGTATTGGGTGTGTGTGTGTGTGGGGGGGGGGGGGGGGGGGGGGGGTATGGACTGGTTGGGACAGGGGCAGTGGGTTAGGACATCCAATGTTTCTGAGCCTGTACCTTACATTTTATTGTTGTGTCTGTTTTGTCTGTTAGTGTTATCCTCTTATGTGTTTTATGGTGCTGTAACCTCCCTGTCTCCGAGACAAATTTCTCCTTTGTGGAGACTAATAAAGAAACCTAACCTAACCTAACCTAACTGAGCTGAACTGAGCTGAGCTGAGCTGAACTGAACTGAACTGAGCTGAGCTGAGCTGAGCTGAGCTGAGCTGAGCTGAACTGAACTGAACTGAGCTGAACTGAACACATACACGGGGAGAACATGCAGACTCCACACAGAAAGAACCAGCTGAGATACAAAGCAGGAACCCTCTTTCAAAAAAAGATAGAATATTAAAAACTACTACATGTACAACTGATGAAGAAGCGAAAGGATTTGAGGGGTCTCACTGATGACACAGTAAACAGGGGGGCTCAGGTCACACGACTGTCTCCAGTGAGACGCTTGAAAACTTCCCATTTCTGTCTTATAGAAAAACATCAGACTCTGTGAGTAACCATGGAGATGAAGGGAGTTGTTCAGCACCACACACAATCTGTAGCTTCATTTGATGCCTGCAGTCAGTCTGTGGCCGAGAGCAGCTGAGGTGGTGTGGGCAGGTTAGAAGCTGTCTGCAAACCTTCTACATCAAGCCAGGCTGAAAGAATCAAAGCTTTGTCACGTTGTAATGACCTTTCTACGGGAGGAATTGAAGAACAAATAAAGTGAGACGTAATAAAAGTGAAGCAAGTACTCTGTGCTCTCACACACAGAAACACTTCCTGCCAGAGCTCAGCTGTGGGGATGCTAGGGGCTTTTCCATTCACTGCATCATTAACACAAATGCATTTTTGTTCTTGTGTCTTTGTGAGGACTCGTGGTGAACAGTGTGACATGGGCACTGACTGGAACAGGCCCAGGACATCAGTTACACTGATGATCTTTGAGGAATTAAGCCCATCAAATACTGCACTATGGTTCATGTTCAATAAGCAGGAAAACATTTAAGAGTAAAATTCTGAGTAATGAATGAAATTATTCTGATTAAACTCAATGATCAGAAAAACAAGATGGAGAGAGATGGACTTAAACACCTCTGAAGAATTTCTATCAAATCATTCCACAGCTGTGAGACTCCCAGTTTAATGTGGTCTCAGCTTTGGGTTCTGTCACTTCAAAGAAAGCAGGTGACTGAAATCATGACTGAGCACTCTGTTCTCAGAAAGAGAAACCAGAGTGATTCTGATGCGGGGTTTTCCTGCAGCCTGAGCCACACACACAAGAAAAACAGTCTTTAAATCAATCAAAGTGCTGCTCCCAGACACCACTCACAGCCTCACAGCCTCTCACACACACTGACCAGGTTAGGATTTGACATCTGGGCTTTAATGATGACCCCACCAAAAGTTATGTCAGCCTGAGGTGGTTCTGTGATTCTCATCCAACTATCAGCTGTGTGTGACAGCTCTGCTTCCTCCTGCTGTTTCTGTGCACAGAACCAGTCTGCATGTAGCTCAGCCTCACAAACACAGCTGCTTCCAGCTGATCACTGGGAGTAAAGGGCCTCACCTGCTCAGCTCAGCTCAGATCAGATCAGCTCAGCTCAGATTAGCTCAGCTCAGATCAGATCAGATCAGATCAGCTCAGCTCAGATCAGATCAGATCAGATCAGATCAGCTCAGCTCAGATTAGCTCAGATCAGATCAGCTCAGCTCAGATTAGCTCAGCTCAGATCAGATCAGCTCAGCTCAGATCAGCTCAGCTCAGATCAGCTCAGCTCAGATTAACTCAGATCAGATCAGCTCAGCTCAGATTAGCTCAGATCAGATCAGATCAGATCAGCTCAGCTCAGATTAGCTCAGCTCAGATCAGCTCAGCTCAGCTCAGATCAGCTCAGCTCAGATCAGCTCAGCTCAGATTAGCTCAGATCAGATCAGATCAGCTCAGATTAGCTCAGCTCAGATCAGCTCAGCTCAGCTCAGATCAGCTCAGCTCAGATCAGCTCAGCTCAGATTAGCTCAGCTCAGATCAGCTCAGCTCAGCTCAGATCAGCTCAGCTCAGATCAGCTCAGCTCAGATTAGCTCAGATCAGATCAGATCAGCTCAGCTCAGATTAGCTCAGATCAGATCAGATCAGATCAGATCAGATCAGCTCAGCTCTGCACGTGTCCATCAGTGCAGTTATAGATGCACTAATGTGACGCTACAGTTTTCAGGTTCAGAACACTGACTTCACCTTCAGTTCCACTTCAGTGGGAGCTGCTCAGGTCACAGCGAACAGGTCTTCACTGTGCCGGCCTGTGGACGATGACTCAGACAGGAGGTGATGCTTACATGGTGGCTGAAACGCCCTTTGTCCCTCCTGAAAACTGAAGCAGTTTATCCTTTGTGTTGAGCTCAGATCAGAGTAGACATGAAGCCTGGTCCAGCAACCGGGTCATGAAGCCTGGTCCAGCAACCGGGTCATGAAGTCTGGTCCAGCAGCCGGGTCAAGCATCCGGGTCCTCTCCTGCTCCCAACAGTCAAACACACTCTGACCAGCATATTTCCTGGGTTTGGGTCAGAGCAGCCTCACAGTTCTGTGGATCACCCTGGGTTTATTTCCTGGGTTTGGGTCAGAGCAGCCTCACAGTTCTGTGGATCACCCTGGGTTTATTTCCTGGGTTTGGGTCAGAGCAGCCTCACAGTTCTGTGGATCACCCTGGGTTTATTTCCTGGGTTTGGGTCAGAGCAGCCTCACAGCTCTGTGGATCACCCTGGGTTTATTTCCTGGGTTTGGGTCAGAGCAGCCTCACAGCTCTGTGGATCACCCTGGGTTTATTTCCTGGGTTTGGGTCAGAGCAGCCTCACAGTTCTGTGGATCACCCTGGGTTTATTTCCTGGGTTTGGGTCAGAGCAGCCTCACAGCTCTGTGGATCACCCTGGGTTTATTTCCTGGGTTTGGGTCAGAGCAGCCTCACAGCTCTGTGGATCACCCTGGGTTTATTTCCTGGGTTTGGGTCAGAGCAGCCTCACAGTTCTGTGGATCACCCTGGGTTTATTTCCTGGGTTTGGGTCAGAGCAGCCTCACAGCTCTGTGGATCACCCTGGGTTTATTTCCTGGGTTTGGGTCAGAGCAGCCTCACAGCTCTGTGGATCACCCTGGGTTTATTTCCTGGGTTTGGGTCAGAGCAGCCTCACAGCTCTGTGGATCACCCTGGGTTTATTTGCTGGGTTTGGGTCAGAGCAGCCTCACAGCTCTGTGGATCACCCTGGGTTTATTTGCTGGGTTTGGGTCAGAGCAGCCTCACAGCTCTGTGGATCACCCTGGGTTTATTTGCTGGGTTTGGGTCAGAGCAGCCTCACAGCTCTGTGGATCACCCTGGGTTTATTTCCTGGGTTTGGGTCAGAGCAGCCTTACAGTTCTGTGGATCACCCTGGGTTTATTTCCTGGCCTCAGAGCTCGCTCCCTCCAACCAGCAGCTCCTTCTGGTGGATCCGAGTCGGTCCCAGACCAGGGAGGCAGAAAAAGTCCTGCAGCTGCCTCCTTTGGACTTTACTCTGTGTGCTCAGCAGAGCCCACATTCACGCACTCCTTCTTCTCGCTGCAAAGGGATTCTGGGTAATGTAATTCATTTCTTCTATCAACCTCCAGCACAGAGCATCCACTAACATAACATCCACAGCAGCTGGAGTTTTCTGACATCTCATTGATAACAGGTATAGGGCTGACATGTTGGAGTGAGGACACGTCTCAGGGTTCAGGGTGAACACACACACACACACACTAACAGTCTGAATAACAACTCATTGACACAGTCTCTTTCACTTTGCTTCTCTGATTCGTAGTTCAGTTTCTCTGGACAGCGCTGACGTCACTGATCACATTATTGATCACATCACTGATCACATTATTGATCACATCACTGATCCGTTCGTCGGTGTGAATCAGGGAGCGGATGTAAACACGGACTACTGATGCTAAGGGTCCATTAGCTCCTTTAGCTTCATGTTTCCCGCTGTTTGTTAATAAGGACCTTTTTACTGCAACACACTCGCGGACACACACACACACACAGCTAGCTGTAGCATATTTCAGACTAACCGCTAATGTTCTCCGGTCCTACTGATGTTCCGCTGTGTGAGTGTGTGTGAGAGAGGGTGTGAGTGTGTGTGGGGGGGGACTCACATGAATCTCCTCCGCAGGCCACAGCTCGGCAGCTCAGCAGCTCTTCAGCTCGGCGGACTCTGCGGATTCAAACCGTCAACGTGCCGCTGACTCTGCTGTGGAGCCTCCAGGCCTCGGGCGGACTCCTCATGGTCTGGGTTCGGGTTCAGGGTTCTCCGGGCTCTGTCTGTTCTGTCAGCTTGTCAGAGAGAAGTTACAGGGATACAGATCATAGATCCAACTGGGAGGACTGTGCTGATCACACTGGAAACCCCCTCCGCTGCTTCCGCTCAGGAAATCCCCCAGCTGCCCGGAGAGAAGCACACCGTCAGGGGGCGCCGCTTCCCGGACACTCTGGGGACGGAGATGACTACACCACAAGGGGGCACTGTTTCCCTCTCCATGGCAAGATGGAGAGCAGTGAAAGAAAAACTGTATTACCATCACCAGGAAGAACTGTTCGCTTTGATCTGAATAACAAGACGTTTGTTTGGTCGAAACTTATAAAATGTCAAGACTCAAAACACAGTCCTCTCCATATTACTGTACCTACAGAACACTGTTCTCTCCATATTACTGTATCATTACTGTACCTACAGAACACTGTCCTCTCCATAGTACTGTATCATTACTGTACCTACAGAACACTGTCCTCTCCACATTACTGTATCATTACTGTACCTACAGAACACTGTCCTCTCCACATTACTGTATCATTACTGTACCTACAGAACACTGTCCTCTCCACATTACTGTATCATTACTGTACCTACAGAACACTGTCCTCTCCATATTACTGTATCATTACTGTACCTACAGAACACTGTCCTCTCCATAGTACTGTATCATTACTGTACCTACAGAACACTGTCCTCTCCACATTACTGTATCATTACTGTACCTACAGAATACAGTCCTCTCCACATTACTGTACCTACAGAACACTGTTCTCTCCACATTACTGTATCATTACTGTACCTACAGAACACTGTCCTCTCCACATTACTGTATCATTACTGTACCTACAGAACACTGTCCTCTCCACATTATTGTATCATTACTGTACCTACAGAACACTGTCCTCTCCATATTACTGTATCATTACTGTACCTACAAAACACTGTCCTCTCCATATTACTGTATCATTACTGTACCTACAGAACACTGTCCTCTCCACATTACTGTATCATTACTGTACCTACAGAACACTGTTCTCTCCATATTACTGTATCATTACTGTACCTACAGAACACTGTCCTCTCCATAGTACTGTATCATTACTGTACCTACAGAACACTGTCCTCTCCACATTACTGTATCATTACTGTACCTACAGAACACTGTCCTCTCCATATTACTGTACCTACAGAACACAGTCCTCTCCATATTACTGTACCTACAGAACACTGTCCTCTCCATATTACTGTATCATTACTGTACCAACAGAACACTGTCCTCTCCATAGTACTGTATCATTACTGTACCTACAGAACACTGTCCTCTCCATATTACTGTATCATTACTGTACCTACAGAACACTGTCCTCTCCACATTACTGTATCATTACTGTACCTACAGAATACAGTCCTCTCCACATTACTGTACCTACAGAACACTGTCCTCTCCACATTACTGTATCATTACTGTACCTACAGAACACTGTCCTCTCCACATTACTGTATCATTACTGTACCTACAGAACACTGTCCTCTCCACATTACTGTATCATTACTGTACCTACAGAACACTGTCCTCTCCATATTACTGTACCTACAGAACACAGTCCTCTCCATATTACTGTACCTACAGAACACTGTCCTCTCCATATTACTGTACCTACAGAACACAGTCCTCTCCATATTACTGTACCTACAGAACACAGTCCTCTCCATATTACTGTACCTACAGAACACTGTCCTCTCCATATTACTGTATCATTACTGTACCAACAGAACACTGTCCTCTCCATAGTACTGTATCATTACTGTACCTACAGAACACTGTTCTCTCCATATTACTGTATCATTACTGTACCTACAAAACACTGTCCTCTCCATATTACTGTATCATTACTGTACCTACAGAACACTGTCCTCTCCACATTACTGTATCATTACTGTACCTACAAAACACTGTTCTCTCCATATTACTGTATCATTACTGTACCTACAGAACACTATCCTCTCCATAGTACTGTATCATTACTGTACCTACAGAACACTGTCCTCTCCACATTACTGTATCATTACTGTACCTACAGAACACTGTCCTCTCCACATTATTGTATCATTACTGTACCTACAGAACACTGTTCTCTCCATATTACTGTATCATTACTGTACCTACAAAACACTGTCCTCTCCATATTACTGTATCATTACTGTACCTACAGAACACTGTCCTCTCCACATTACTGTATCATTACTGTACCTACAGAACACTGTTCTCTCCATATTACTGTATCATTACTGTACCTACAGAACACTGTCCTCTCCATAGTACTGTATCATTACTGTACCTACAGAACACTGTCCTCTCCACATTACTGTATCATTACTGTACCTACAGAACACTGTCCTCTCCATATTACTGTACCTACAGAACACAGTCCTCTCCATATTACTGTACCTACAGAACACTGTCCTCTCCATATTACTGTATCATTACTGTACCAACAGAACACTGTCCTCTCCATAGTACTGTATCATTACTGTACCTACAGAACACTGTCCTCTCCATATTACTGTATCATTACTGTACCTACAGAACACTGTCCTCTCCACATTACTGTATCATTACTGTACCTACAGAACACTGTCCTCTCCACATTATTGTATCATTACTGTACCTACAGAACACTGTTCTCTCCATATTACTGTATCATTACTGTACCTACAGAACACTGTCCTCTCCACATTACTGTATCATTACTGTACCTACAGAATACAGTCCTCTCCACATTACTGTACCTACAGAACACTGTCCTCTCCACATTACTGTATCATTACTGTACCTACAGAACACTGTCCTCTCCACATTACTGTATCATTACTGTACCTACAGAACACTGTCCTCTCCATATTACTGTATCATTACTGTACCTACAAAACACTGTCCTCTCCATATTACTGTATCATTACTGTACCTACAGAACACTGTCCTCTCCACATTACTGTATCATTACTGTACCAACAGAACAGTGTCCTCTCCACATTACTGTATCATTACTGTACCTACAGAACACAGTCCTCTCCACATTACTGTACCTACAGAACACTGTCCTCTCCACATTACTGTATCATTACTGTACCTACAGAATACAGTCCTCTCCACATTACTGTACCTACAGAACACTGTCCTCTCCACATTACTGTATCATTACTGTACCTACAGAACACTATCCTCTCCACATTACTGTATCATTACTGTACCTACAGAACACTGTCCTCACCACATTACTGTATCATTACTGTACCTACAGAACACTGTCCTCTCCATATTACTGTATCATTACTGTACCTACAAAACACTGTCCTCTCCATATTACTGTATCATTACTGTACCTACAGAACACTGTCCTCTCCACATTACTGTATCATTACTGTACCTGTAGAAATAGAAGAGGTAAAGATGAGTATGAATGGGATTCAAACCCTGGTTTGGGTAGGGGGTAATAAAGGAATCAAGGGTTGCAGAGGTGGAGGCAGGACAAGACACACCAGCAGATTCAACAGACAAACTCACCTAAACAGTCCTACAATTACTAAAAATGCCAGCAAAAACAAGGCCATACAACTCACTCAAAGCCAACTCACCCAAAATGGCCGCCTGGTTTTAAAAGGCTCAGATGGGCCACACCCTCCACTTAAATATCTTGAACTTCTTCTTTGCTTCTTCCTGGGAGCTGGAGTATGCCTTTCCCATACAGTGCCACAGTACTTAAGCATCTAGGAACACCTAGCCACTTCCTAATATAAAAACTTACTAATCTTTCCATTTTTTCTGCAACAGATAATGGAATCTCATACACAGACAGACATTGTATCATTACTGTTCCTACAGAAGCTCTGATTCAGCCATTTGACTGGACTAGCCACCTGAAAATAGTAATTTCTCAGGCAGCAGCAGATCAACAGCAGATCCCAACCAAAAATCCATCTGAAAATTCAAAGCTTCATAGCACAGAATTGGTAGAAGTCTTTCACATGGTATAGTTTTCAGAAACTAAGGTACCCTCATAGTCTGATGATTTTTTTTGTTTTACTCATAAAGTGATTTAACTGCTTCAAAGTGTCAACGCTGCTCTCTTGTCCTGCCATTTTTCCGTTTTGTTTTAAAGACAGTCACAAATAATTTTAGTTTTTTTTTTTAAAGAAATACACTAAATGAACTTTCCAGAGAAACAGGAGAGTCAGTTATGTTTCAAAGGCAAGAAGAATAAACCAACAGCACAACACTAAAAATCTCCTAGTATCAGTCGGTGCAAGTCAGAAGGCTCTTTCAGCATCACCTCACTGGGCTGTACTCTTACCAGCCCTGCAGTGGGACTTACCAGACTGCTGTAATTCTTTATTATTGGGCTGTCCCACATATTCTCTGAAAAGCCTCCAGTTGATCCAAAATGCTGCAGCCAGAGTTCTGATGAGAACTAACAGGAGAGATCATATTTTTCCAGTTTTAGCTTCTCTTCATTGGCTCCCTGTTAAATTCAGAATAGAATTTAAGATTCTTCAGCTCACATATAAAGCTCTTAATGACCGAGCTCCATCATATCTTAAAGATCTCATTATAAGATATTTTCCTAACAGAGCACTTTGCTCTCAGACTGCAGGTTTACTTGAGGTTCCCAGAGTTTCTAAAAGTAGAATGGGAGGCAGAGCCTTCAGTTATCAGGCCCCTCTCTGTGGAACCAGCTGCCAGTTTGGGAGGCAGAGCCTTCAGTTATCAGGCTCCTCTCTGTGGAACCAGCTGCCAGTTTGGGAGGCAGAGCCTTCAGTTATCAGGCCCCTCTCTGTGGAACCAGCTGCCAGTTTGGCTTCAGGAAGCAGACACCCTCTCTACTTTTAAGACTTTTAAATTTATTTTGAAATATGTGCTTTTATGTTGAAACAAGTAAAACAGGAAGTGGCGCCGGTTAGCTCCATTAGCTTCACACAGAGACCGAGGAGCACCTGTAACGATGTTATCTGCTAGTTTATCTCTATTTTATTACTACATGCTTCCTGGTGTTTGCTGTAACTGTGTGAATGTGATGCATTCAACAGACTTTTACAATAATAAAACCTGCATTAAAGGTGGGGTAGGGGTTCTTTTTCTGGAGCATTTTTTTACATATTGCTTGAAATACTCTTCACAGCCCCATTGCAACCAATTAATTAAAAGTTTTGACACAAAAATGAAAAGTTTTAGTGGCCTCTAGAACGTACAATCTAGGAAAAACACTATCCAATCATACTGAACGGACCTTTAACAACGATTGGATTCTGATGCCGTCTATCAAACGGCAATCTGCTCCTCCCTCCCCCTCCTTCCCCCTGTGCGCGTACCCTTCTTCGTGAACGAATTACGCGTCCAGAAGCTTGGCAGGAAGCTAAACTAGAGCCAGCTTGGCTAGCACCTAGCATTATTAAACGTATAGTTAGCATATACTAAATACTAAATACGGCAACGATCGATGCTTGCTGTCAGAACAGCGCTCGTGCACCTTCGTGCTCGTGCGCGTTCATGTACTCTAGAGGCGTGCCTTCGGGGGGAAAGTGAAGAAAAGGTTTGGGACTTTTTACCTGTGTATTTTCAAAATGCAGCTTCGCTGGACTCAAAATCCAGGATCTCCTTCCCTACCTTTAATGCACGATAAAATATTTATCGGCGTTAAATAATTAACAAGTTAACGCGATAATAACGAGTTAACTTGCCCAGCCCTAATTAAAACACAATTCTAAATGTTGATACTCAAAATCTAAGTTTTGGAATATTTGTCCTCTTGTTATACTCCTGTTTCCTACAATAATTAAACAAATCTTTGACAGAAGAAAAGTAAAAGCACATCAAGCTTGTTTTTGTCATTTTCTCCATATAGCTCATATATACAGTATCCACCATGGTTTATTGTACCTCATGGGGAGTACACAAAACTATCACTCTATGTGTTGGAAGTAAAGTCATATCAATGTGCAGGAACATTTTAAGGCAGATCAGTTGCCCATGTGACAAAGGACAAGGAAAGAGGGAATAAAGATGCTATTCTCTGCACCCCAATGCACCCCATAACCTGTAAATACAGAGCACATAGCTGCTGATTACAGCTGCTGATTTACTGCATTAAAGGGGTGATACAGGCACAATAAGCACAAACAATTAATACATTTTTTTTTAGTATTTGAAAATTAACAATGCCATTTATTCTGCTTTTATCAGTTTTGAAAATGGAGGATAGAAAGTTTGAGGACACTGAGAGAAGGAAAAGTGAGAACTGGGAGTGGACATGGCTTCACAGAGTCTGCCAGTCAGCATTCCAGGGAGACTGAAGACAACATCTACTGAAAACTTAAAAAGCAAACTAAATAATAACACACACAACTAGGCTCTTGTGATGGCAGTTAAAATGGGGGATCAAAGCCGAAAGAAAACCTTCTCAAAGACCAAATTAAGCCATTTGGCAGAAAAAGAGATGAAATGGAGCAATGGCACAAAAAAAGAAGGCGTTCAAATGTTGCGTTGCTGCTTGCAAACAAGTTTCAAACACCCTGCATGGATAACGTATGTTTTATTCAATTCAAATCCAGATGACAAGGGAAACTTTGGCTCAACACTTGGTCTCAGGGAACCTAAAAAGAACCAATATTTATGACTCTGTTAAAAGGTTTATAGATAGATGTCTTCACATTCAGTAAGTTAACTGTGTTTAATATTTAGGACCTAGACACTGACCTAAATAATCATGATTATAAACATGATTAAAAACAAATCAAAGTCAAAATGAAAACAAAAGGGTTAGAAGTATACAAAAGACAAACAAAAAAGGTAAATCTAGATTTTTTTTTTGCTGGACAGGCATCAGCAAAGCCAAAGCCCACAGTGCCTTTGGTTTTTTTGTTAGTTTTATTTGAAATGAGATTAAAGAAAGAGGGGGACTGAATAGAGAGGAAAGGAGAGTACCAGGTAACCAACAGCTGCATCTGTGGAGAGAAACGAAAGCAAACTGTGGCCATACACAGGATCGTCAGGAGCACCTGCAGAAATATAAATGTATAGAAGCACACAACAAACAGCCGGAGCAAGGGTATATTAAAGGATTAGGGGTCAGAGTGCAGAGAGCAAAGTCATTTTGAGGGGTGATAGGGAAGTTCTCTGACTGCAGCATTTTGGATCAATTGAAAGATCTTCAGCAAATTACTTAGACAGCTAAAATGGCATTGCAGTAGTCCAGCCTACAAGTGACAAATGCATGGACCAGTCTTTCAGCATCACTTTGGGACAAGATGCTCTTTTTTTTGTGATGTTACACAGAGAGCTAAGACAAATCCTGGTCCAAAATGCTTCCAAGGTTCTGCACAGTAGGACTAGAGGCTCAGACAATGCCACCGAGAATAACTAGATTGTTACAGTGGCTCTGTGGGGTTTTTAGGTAAAAAAATAATGACCTTGGTTTTACCTGAATTCAAAAGTAAGGAGTAACAGCAAATCCTGGTTTGTTTTACAGGTCTTTATGTCTATATGACAAGCCTGAAATTTTAGTTTCATCAAGTTGGTGTCATCAGCATAGCAATAGAAACTTATATCATGGCTTATATTATGTTTCCTGATCTGTAGAAGTCCATAGTCTCTAAATCCACAACATTTGATGAAATAACAGAAACAAAGTTCACATTGACAGTGGTTAATATAGATTTGCTAATTAACCATATTTGACATGTTAATGTTGCCTATATTTACTTATACATTTGGGAGAAACCTTTTAACTGCATGTTAATTTGATTCAGAGCTGCAAAGGATATATCATCTTATTGTATAAACATGGTACCCTTTAAATGCAGAAAACAAGTGATAAGATTCTTATCACTGCACCACCATCACATTGATAAAGCTTGATGCTAACTTCCGGAAATTATTGCGAGACTCCATGATCCACCATTGCTGTTAAAAAATAGTCCATTAGAGACAAGAGAGATGACAACACGCTCTACCACAATACTCTAGTAACAAACAGTTTGTCAACTTTGTAAAAAGGCAGCTTAGGCACCACATATTTGTGAATCAGGGTTGGATGTTAAACACTATTTGACTGCTTGCTTTTCAGTCATAGGCCTGTAAAAATCACTGACAAGTGAGCAAGAATTATGTTTATAAGAAGTTTAAAATAATTATTTCCTTGATTGCCATGGTAAGTGTGATATCATGGATAAAATGGATGGGCCTTTGAGAGCTGAAATATACAACAGGAACATGTTTTCCAGAGACCTGGCTGCAGGAACAACTCAAACACAGTTTTAAGTCATATATGTGGAGACAGAGACTGCAGACAGAGCAGTAACAGGAAAGGAGGAGGATCACAGAGCTGGTTAACAACAGATGCTGTAATCCTGGACCTGGCTGCAGGAACAGCTCTAACAGCTCTCTGCTCAGCTTTAAGACTATCCGGGCAGACAGAGACTGCAGACAGAGCGGTAACAGGAAAGGAGGATCACAGAGCTGGTTAACAACAGATGCTGTAATCCTGGACATGTCACTGAGAAGGAGCATCTCTGCACCCCAGATGTTGACCTGCTGGCTGTGAGCTTCTGTTAATGTTGTCTGAGTGTTACTGTGTTACCTGCTGACGCTGTGTGTGACATCATCAGCTAAATTGTTGCCAAGCCACAAAAACAACACCCCAAACCACTGATGATGTTCCGCACCTAACTTTCTATAAGTTTGTCAGCTGATTTCTATTCTGTTGTATTCTGTTATCCATCTATAACAATAGCATTTATTCAATAATAATTTGTACTGAAACAATATCATTTCTCTTTGGTGATTATTAAAGTATAATTGAATTTAAAGTAAATATCACTGAATGCAGCCAATTAATATCGTTTCAGTAAAGGGCTTCAGGAACTTATGGAGGCACAACATAAAATACCAACAATAAAGTTGTGCTCCATCACGCAAGAAAACAAAATACTACTAAAGGATAAGACCTCATTTACTGCAACCAAAGATGGATGAACATTTATGGCCATACACTTATATGACAGTCACATCATTTTAGACTTATTCAAACTTAAAAGTTTCATATTGTTTACTGAGGAGTTGAGTGGAGGAAAGCTATCCAGGTTGCAATAAGAATAGTTAGCACACTGGATGAGTTGAATACCTTCTTTGCAGTGGTTGTACCTGCTGCAATGCTGTGCATATAGTTCACAGGAGTTCAAAGTTGAAATACATTCAAAGAAATGCGTATTGATTTCAAATTTTTACAAATTTGATTCATATCAGTTAGTACTACTAAAGGTATGAGGACGGGGGTTAGACTAAAAGCACAGAGAAAGGAGAGCCTTCTCGAGGGACCCGGTCACACCATTACTCAAGACCAATTTAAAAGATTACAGGAAAGTCTGAAGCTATCCAATGGTAGAAGAATTCTTGAGAGGCTTTCGTAAAATAACTAAATGCTTAGTTTTCAAGCAACAACAGACTGTTTGAAAAAAAAAAAAAAAGAAAGACAAAAGCTAAAGCTGAAATCAGAGTAAAATCTTTTTGATTATGAATTCATGACAAATACGGTTCAAAAGTGGCCAAACAAAAATGAACTAAACTCAAGCAAACACTGAGGAGCAATTTTTCCTGAGCCTAACAAAACACAAAATGGCTCGGAGATTTCATTAATTATCTGTCCTAAAACAATGAATGTTACAAAAGAACAAAGATAAAACCATATTAAAGTTAATAAAGTTAAAATAAAGTTTTTAGATATAACATCTGTATCCATGGAAACCACCGCCTATTAGTTGAACATGACCTCAGAAGGAACAAAGAAATAGAGGCAACACACTGGACTGTTTTGACTGTATTGATGAACTTTGGTTTTATTGTGTTCTAAAAACATTCTAAAATCCTAAAAAAGAAAAAAAAAAAAAGACATCAGGATTTGACATACGCCCTAACCTGAGCTACATCATCCAATATGGCTGTTTAATCTCTCCACCTCAAAGCCCAAACAATTGCAGACAGAAAGTAAAACAATTAAAAAAGATAGATTTAAAGGACAGAATTTTGTGACAAAAAAACAGACTCCTTCCCCTTTGATTTACAGGTGAGATCTGATTCGTCCAGAAAGAGCAGTGACGACAGTTTATTTTGTGATTCAAACCTCATAATTGACCATCAGAAGCATAGCGGAGAAACTGGAATAAAATATAATAAAATCACAATGTAATAATGAAACAAATCCCTCAGGGCCAGGTTCTTAGGTCAGAGGCCAGTTGTCAGGGCTGTGGTCTCAGGATGCCAGAGGCTTTTCAGCATCCACCAGCGAGGATGGTTCCTGCAGGAGAAGGAAAACCATCATCAATAAACGCAACATGTTTAGGTTCAACTTTGACTAATAAGCATCATGATGTTGGTCAACTTTTTACAGGGATGTAGTGCCATGGGAACTTGTACTGAAAATGACCCTGGAGCAGATAAAGCCCGATTCGCACGGGATAAATATTACCTATGGATCACTGGTAATTCGCAACTACCCCCGCACCTCTGTATTTTTTTGTGGCGCATTCGGACGGGACAAGCAAAAGTCTGTAATTTACTCAAATCACAGACATCATGAGCGGATATTCCGTAATTGTCGTAACTTCCTGTTTTGCCCCGTTGTACCTGGTTGTTTGCGATTGCATTCACAAACACACACGTGTTCTTTCACACGGGACTTAAATTACCACAGGATGTCTGTGTTTTCGCCGAAACACAGTAGGTAATTCGCGGCGGAATTATTACCCCACAAATCTCGGACATGGCGCATTCGCACAGGACTAAGAAGTCAGACATTCTCCGCAATTATTCCGAATTACGGGGGGTCCATAGGTAATACAAGTCCCGTGCGAATCGGGCTTAAGCTATTAACATCTGTATTGCAATTTGAGATAATTGTAAACATTGTTGCATGGTCGTTATGTTCATCTTCACACAGCTAACAAAGCTAACAAAAATGTTACATTTTTCAACATTGTTTACTACTATTTATTAGAACTGACTGGCTTATTCGAGTTAGGGTCTTTTTTTCACGTTTCGTAGTTAAACATCGCCTTTGGGAAGAATTCTAACTTGTAGTTACTTCTTGTAGCAGTTAAGCGTGTTCCTATCTGTACACCCATTCTTCTTGCTTATAGCTCAGTGAGATTCTTAAGACTCTTGCAGTTATTCGTCTTTTGATGTCCATCTATGGATTTCTGGTGATATTTTGGTTTGTGGACTTTATGGGTCATGGCAAAACATGTAGTCACCCTAAAACATGACAACCCAGGGTTGAGATCAGTTGTAGTCTGACACACTTCTCTGCAGCTTCCCACCTGCTGCTACCCACCCAATCAATTAACACAAAAGGAGCAAATCCTCTTGTGCAAAAAGAAATTATTAAAACAAAAACTTTAACTGAACAAAAACATCAAACTATTAAATGTGGTTTGCTGAATATCAGCTCTCTCCTTTCTCTGTTAGTGAATGAGTTGATGTGTGATCATCATATTGATATATTTTGTCTTACAGAAACCTGGCTGCAGCAGGAGGATCATGTTAGCATCATGTTAGCATCATGTTAGCATTAATGAAGCAACTCCCTCTGACTGTTTAAATGTTCACGTTCCTGGAACCACAGGCAGAGGAGGAGGAGTGGCAGCTATCTTCAGATCAGGGTTACTAATCAGTCCCAGACCCAAGATTAGTTTGAGCTCTTTTGAATCTCTGATTCTCAGTTTTTCCCACGCAAAGTGGAAATCCCAGAAACCTCTTGTGTTTGTTGTTGTGTATCGTCCACCTGGCCCTTATTCTGAGTTTCTGTCTGAATTCTCAGAGTTTTTATCCCAGTTAGTGCTGAGTACAGATAAAGTCATTGTAGTGGGTGACTTTAATATTCATGTAGATGTTGAAAATGACAGCCTGAATATGAACTTTAATTCTATATTAGACTCTATTGGATTTTCTCAGAGTGTTCACAGACCGACTCACTGCCTTAATCACACCCTTGATCTTGTTCTGACTTATGGCATTGAGAGTGAACAGTTAACAGTGTTCCCTCATAACTCTGTCTTATCTGACCATTTTCTGATAACCTTTGAGTTTACATTACTTGACTATACAGTTTCTGAGAAGAAATTTACATATAGAAGGTGTCTATCAGAGGATGCTGTAACCAGATTTAAAGAATTAATTCCATCATCCTTTTCTTCACTGCCATGTGCAGATATGACAGAGGACGACTACCTAAACTTTACTCCAGCAGCACTTGACTCTCTTGTTGACAGCACTATAGTTTCAATGCGTACAGCACTGGACAATGTTGCCCCTCTGAAAAGGAAGGTAATCAGTCAGAAGAGGTTGGCTCCTTGGTATAATTCACAGCTGCGTGCTTTAAAGCAGACTGCAAGAAAGCTGGAGAGACAGTGGCGTTCCTCTAATTTAGAAAAGTCTCAATTAGTCTGGAAAGATAGTTTAATAACGTATAAGAAAGCCCTTCGTAAAGCTAGAACTGCTTATTATTCATCATTGATAGAAGAGAATAAGAACAATCCCAGGTTTCTCTTCAGCGCTGTAGCCAGTCTGACAAAGAGTCCGAGCTCTGCTGAGCCAGGTATTCCTTTAACTCTCAGCAGTGATGATTTCATGCACACACACGCTCACTCTCACTCCGAGGGACAATTTTTTAGAGACACCAGTTAACCTAACATGCATGTTTTTGGACAGTGGGAGGAAGCCGGAGTACCCAGAGAGAACTCACGCATACACAGGGAGAACATGCAGACTCCCCACAGAAAGGCCCAAATTCAAATCAATTCAGTTAAAAAAAAAATATTATTATTTGGGCAATTAAAGGCACATAGAGCAGCTGGAAATCACCTCCTACCCTAGTGGGAGACCTGGCACTGGGAGAAGGAGGCTAGCTTCTCTTAGTCAGGAGTGTAGGAGCTGGATGCAAGGCGTCGGCAGGATGCAAGGTGGAAATCACTCATTGTTGATCTGTACTTGGACTTGATGATTTTCATGTGCGAGAAAACAGACTCGCACAAATAAGTTGATCCAAAAAGAGCTGTCAGGTTCAAAGCACATCTTCTGAGACTGGGAAACTTCTCCTCCACCAGTAGTTTCCAGAACACTACATGCTCTCCAGGTTGAGCAGATGTTGATCTGGCTTTGATCTCAATGTCAGAATCTCATCCTCAGGAGCTGAGCTTTCCAGGTCCAAAAGTGATTCTATTTTGGCAGCAATGTCATCAACATCAATTCTTGCATCAAATGGATAACACATGTAGCTGGCTACAGGCTCGATGGATGCAAAGTCAGTAAAACGCCTCTCAAACTCTGACGAGATGCTCTGAACATTCTCCTCATAACGTGCACTGTCCAGCTGTGTCACACCTTTACCTCGACGTTGTAGTTCTGCTGCATGTGAGGGAAGCTGTGCAGGTTACCACGCTGCAGCCTGCTGGACATCAGCTGTAGCTTTTAAACTTGTTTACTGAACTCATCATGTTGACACATCTTTACCCTGCAGCTCTAAATTTAATTCATTGAGCTCGATCAGTGAGATCAGTGAGGAAAGATACGTCTAAAAGCCACTGGTGGTCCTCTAGCTTTGTATGGTAATCCACATGTTTTGAAAGCCTCAGGAAGTCCTTGATTTCAGGCTGCAGCTCCGTCAATCTGGCCAAAAATGTATCCCTGCTTAACCACCTAACATCCGTGTGAAGCAGCAGGTCTGTGTGCTCAGCATCATTCTCCTCCAAGTGAGCACGGAAAAGCCTTCTCTGCAGACTCCTGGCACCAACTGAACACATAATCTTCATTGTAATATCCATCCCTTCTTTCATGTTTAAAATCTTTCCACACAACACTTGCTGGTGAATTATACAATAATGATTCACTCTTAATAATTAAGGTTTTTCTGATTATTCTCATTCAAAGCCAGTGTGTTTGATTTGCAATGCAACGGTGGTGTTTGCAAAGAAAGGGAATCTGGAGCGGCATTTGAAAACCGTACACAGGAGCTACGAGAGAGATTTCCCCACAAAAATGCCTTTACGTGCCACAAAAGTGCAAGATTGGAAAGCACAGCTTGCAGCACGGCTTCACCAAACCGAAGACCCAGGGTAAGGCCGCAACTATGGCTTCCTATCGAGTCAGTATTGCAGGAGAGTTGCACTTCTTTAATGGCCTTCACGATCTCTGTTTTATTTTTAAAGTCGTCAAAAAGTCTATCCGCTGCCTTGAGAAAGGCTTCCTTCACAATTTCGCCGTCTTTGAATGGCTTCTTGTGTTTAGCAAGGATGTGACTACCACAAGGTGAGGGAATGGCTGTGGATGTGGAGGAGCAACTGAGGAAGGATATGGGCGCGTGAGTGCTTTTCCCTCCAATTTGACGAGTCGACTGATATGGTGGATGTGGCATAACTGTGTGTTTTCATCAGGATGGTTTTTGAAGACATGAGCACCAAGGGAGAGCTACTCACCATTTGGCCATTAAAAGGACACACCAGAGGTGAGGATGTTTTCAATGCCTTCATGGGATTTGTTAGCGAGACAAAATTGCCGCTCTTCAAGCTGATCTCCATCACAACTGATGGGGCGCCTGCTATGTTGGGCCGCACCAGTGGGTTCATTGCACTGTGCAAAGACGGTGAATCTTTCCCGGATTTCATGAATTATGTTAATTGTTAAATGTACTTTATTTATACAGCCCTTTACAGACAATCCTTACGGTGTAACCAAAGTGCTTTACAGCAGGTAATATATAAAGAGAATAATAAGTAAAAAAAACAATAAAAACAATAATCGATTTTGTTGTATTTTATTGCTTTCACTGTTCTTTTAACACATTGAATACCGGCGGTGTTTACGGAATTATGTCGAAGAATCCCAGCGTTCTAAACCATTTTTTGTACAGTCACAGCATATTATGTGATAGGGACACTGAAACATGTTATGGCTCGTTTGAAAGCTGAGACTTTAAACTCTTTGTGGGTCAAAACTGCGTGTCTCTAGGTGCCGCCATTAGCGAGCTATCCTTAGCTAAACCAAGGCGGGTATCCACCAAAATCAACAACAAACTGAGATATCGGCTTCCCTTTCCCTTCAAGCGTGATCGCAGCATGTTGCAAAGCTAAGCTAAGCTAACCTGTTCATAAGACGCCTCCTTAGACTTGTCGCGTGTCTTCTTCTCCTTCTTGTTGTTTGTTTATGTTACTTTACCGCCACCCTCTGGAAACCGACACGTGCGATTGGACAAAATACGGAAATGCACAACAATCAATGCAGCGTTATCAAAACTGTTCTTGAGTTGACGCAAAGCCATTGGCGTATTGATCAAAATGTCAAGATGATGACACCAGTTTTTGACTGCCATCTATGTCAGTTCTGTTCATCACATAATTACAAAAATCACACAGAATGTGCATTAGAATGTATAGATTCAGAATCCATAAAAAAACGTAAAAACGTATTTTTACCATTTGGGAGCAAACGCATGGGCAGTAAAAACGTAGTTTTACGTGACTTGGGAGTCAATGTGTTAAGATAAAATAAGATAAAAGTGTCATCATACTACTGGGTATTAAAAGCAATCCTAAACTAGAACGTCGTAGTCACGCAGCTCTGCCCACACGCACGATACCCTCTGCGTACGTACAAGCACATAATAACCCCAATGCGGAGGCGTTTCTGAAAATTTCTAGGGGGCCCAACTGAGCCGTTTTGCTCCGCCCACAAACGATACCCTTTACATACGTACGAGGTCGACAGGATGGACGTGTGTGCCAAGTTTCATGACTTTGCGATGATGATAAAGCTTTCAAACCACAAACGCCATCACACGTTTTTCACCACCTGGCCACGCCCACTCTGTCCAGAGTTTGGAAAAATTTCTCAAGATTTTTATTCCCCCATAGCTTAAGAGTAACCTGGCCAAGTTTGGAACTGTTACCATTATATCTGTAGGAGTAGTTTGATCAAATAAGAGGTGTGGGAAAAAAAGATGTTTCCAACCACCAGCAGGTGGCGCTATAGGTGGATGTCTCAATTATAATATGTACGCGTTCAGGCTGGGTCCAGCATTCACCGTATGAAGTTTGGGACAGATTGGATAATGTATGTGGGAGTTATAAGCAACTTAATTTTTTGTGGCGAGTGATGGCAAGTCATCAAACTTTGAGGCGTCGCCATGGCCACGCCCTTTAAGTTTTGAAAAAGTTTCGCCAAGTTTCATGACCTTGCAATGATGATAAGGCTTTCAAATCATGTCTTAAGAGTAACCTGGCCAAGTTTGAAGTCTGTAGCATTAAATCTGTAGGACAAGTTCGATCATATGCAAGGCATGGAATCGGTCAAAAATGGCACAAAAACGCACTTTCCATCTAAAATGGCCGCCTTCCTGTGGATGTGTGACCATGGCGGCAAGAGACTTTTTCGTGCGTCTGGGCATGATGAATGAGTGTCTCGAATATTGTAGTCCCACGTGAAACTAACCCCAATGCAAGGGCCATTTTGAAATTTTCTAGGGGGTGCCACTGAGCCATTTTGCTCCGCCCACACACGATACCCTTTACATACGTACGAGGTCGACAGGGTGGACGTGTGTGCCAAGTTTCATGACCTTGCAATGATGATAAGGCTTTCAAATCACAAACGCCATCACACGATTTTCACCGCCCAGCCACGCCCACACCGTTCAGAGTGAAACTAATCCCAATGCGGGGACCATTTTTAAGCATCGTAGGGGGCGCTACAGAGTCAATGAGCGACTCCCAAAAATATAAAGTTTAGATTCTTTCATCTCATCGACTGGCAGGTGGTGCTTGCAAAATTTCAACAGTTTTCGAGTACCTTTTGCAAAGAATAAGAAAGAAAGAAAGAAAGAAAGAAAGAAAGAAAGAAAGAAAGAAAGAAAGAAAGAAAGAAAGAAAGAAAGAAAGAAAGAAAGAAAGAAAGAAAGAAAGAAAGAAAGAAAGAAAGAAAGAAAGAAAGAAAGAAAGAAAGAAAGAAAGAAAGAAGAACCTTACAGATACAATAGGGTCCTTGCAGTTTCACTGCTCGGTCCCTAATAAGTAGGTTTTTAGCCTAGATTTGAAGAGGCCCAGGTCAGAAATAAGACGCAGCTGGACGGGGGGCTTATTCCAGAGCCTGGGGGCAGCTTTGGGAAAAGGCTCGGTCACCCCAGGGTTTGTATTCTGACCTGGGCACTTCCAGCAGAAACTGATCTGTTGACCTCAGCTCTACCAGGACTGTTAAAAGCTCAGATAAATACGATGGGGCGAGGCCGTTAAGAGCTTTAAAAACAAACATTAACAGTTTAAAATCAATTCTATAAAAGACAGGAAGCCAATGGAGGGAGTTAAGAACAGGAGTGATGTGCACACGTCTGTTGGTGTTGGTTAAAAGACGGGCAGCAGCGTTCTGCACCAGCTGAAGGCGGCTGAGAGAAGACTGGGAGACGCCGACATAAAGTGCATTGCAATAGTCTAACCTTGAACTTATTAGGGCATGGATGGCTTTCTCAAGGTCATGACGACTTAAAAACATTTTAACTTTGGCCAGGGGACGCAACTGGAAGAAACTAGTCCTGACAACATTGTTAATTTGTTTGTCCAACCTCAGATCAAAGGTCACTCCCAGATTTCCGACGGTTGAACTAAGCTTTGAAGACGAGGTGCCAAAGCCAGCCGTCATAGTGTCCCCAAACACAATGCATTCAGTTTTGTCATCATTTAAATGAAGAAAATTTTGGGACAACCATTGCTTAATATCAGCAATACAATTAAACAAAGAACATTGTGCACTGTTACTATTTGGCTTCAATGGTAGATAAATGTGTAAATCGTCTGCATAACAGTGGAAAGAAAGATTGTGCCTGGCTATAATTGACCCAAGTGGTAGCATGTACAATGAGAAGAGGATAGGGCCAAGAATAGATCCGTGAGGGACTCCACAGCAGAGAGGAGCACTGGAAGAGGAAAGGTCACCAACCATAACGGAGAAGGTTCTACTGGACAAGTAAGACGCAAACCACTTCAATGCAGAGCCAACATAATTACTGAGATGTGACAGGAGGACTGCATGGTCCACCGTGTCAAAGGTTGAACTAAGACAACAGGGCACTTGGCATCCACAGACAGAGCAATATCGTTGTGCACCTTTAACAGTGCAGACTCAGTGCTGTGACGAGACCTGAACCCAGATTGGAATTTCTCAAAAACAGAGTTATCCTCAAGAAACGACTGTAACTGTATAAAAACAACTTTTTCTGAAACCTTAGGAACAAACTCTGGTCCATTTCACACCATACCAAACAGCTGGTGTGAAAGTGGCCTTAGTTTGCACTTCTTTACCTGTTCTACTTTAATACTAAGGACTGTGTCCTTTAGTATTTAATGTGTTCACGAGAGTTTCTGCTTTAATGTTGTACTGCATTTGCAAGTTGCTCTGAATAAAATGACTTCTAAATGAATAAATGTAGATGAGTACAGGCTTGACACTAGTTAGTCTGAAAGCTACAAGCCTCTGTATATTCAAGTTTTGGGGACAAGATAGCCCTGAGAGCCCAGAGAGCCCTTCATCAAAAGACAGAACCAAAATATGCCCACATTACAGCCAAATTAATTATGAATAGATATCCTGATGGATCATACTGTGAAGTGATGGAAACAATCAGCACCCGAAAATGAGCTGAAATACTTCAACGTGCCTGTAAATGAGTGAAAAACATTGGATTTAACATTGTTCCAAAACTACGTCAGCAGCTGCTGTCCTGCAGAGAGGAAAGGCTAGCACCATCCACTTAGTGGTACATCACTGCGTATCGTCTTGAATGTCCCAGCTACTTTCATATGTTACACGAAGCTGGCCGATGTTTACATCTACCCCTGCCCACATACCTCAGGGACAGAGCTGTACAGGTGTAGAGACCCCACCCCCACATACACCTTTATTCCCTGACTTGTAGTGAGTGCGAGAACTCCTCCTCACCTCTTTTCTCTGCTTAGAAGCAGCCTCATCATCCTCAGCAGCACACACCTCCATCTTTTCCTCCATCTTGTCCTCTTCTCCTCCCCTGACTCCTGCCTCCATTCCATGTTCTGCTTCCCACTCCTGAAGAACTTCGTCCAAGTTAAACCTCCGCCTGTAGTTCACAAGGAAGTTCTTCACTTGGACCACCGACTTGTTTCCAATCACATCAGAAATCGCCTGGAAGTCCCTCCCATACTTTCTGATGGCTGTGTAGGAATAAACAAGGGAGGGAGAGTCACTGACCAATCACAGATTTGGAGGTTTTATTAAAATTAATTAAGGTTTCACTCCTCAAAGGGTGTCAGGTCACCTGGTTATAGGTAGTTCAGGTGTTACCTTGTACAGCAAGCAGCTGCTCTTCTGTGGTCCAGCGATTGTTGTACTTTTGATTCATCTGAAAGAAAAGCAGCAACACAGCCATTTCAGAGAAACATCTACGATCCCCATCAGCAACATCAACCTGCCATGAACATAACAAAGGCAACCAGCACCACCAACAGGCAGCAGTGCCCACACAGAGCTCCGTCTCCATTCAGGTGACCGACACCAGTCATTTCAGGCTGGATCTTTGCAGTGTGTGCTGCTTTCCTGCAAGTTGCAATGTCGCTGCTTTGTTACCACGGTTACCTCAGCTTGCCTAAACTCCTCGACCCCTGGGCAAAGTTTGTCCTTCAGAGCACTGTTTGTCTGTTTGATGGTCTGAATCTGAAGCAGAGAAAGGTAGACAGGTGAGCAGACACGTAGACTTCTCTCCATGGAGACCTGCTGACAGTCCAAAAGAAATACAGACCTGTCTCTTGATGGAGACCAGCTGACAGTCCAGCTGTCTGATGAATCCCTGAGCAGACGAAGACGATAATGAAACAACGTCCTGCTGATTCAAAAACATTCCTCTGGGAGGACGCTTCTTCATTCGCTGAGACGCTTTACTCCCCGTCTGCTGGTACACAGAGACACACGCAAGTATACACGTTACTACTACCCGTCTGTGAGAGATGGGCACAGACCGACAGTCTTACAACCAAGTCAAGTGTCACAGATGCAGGTGCAGTGAGTCGGACCCGTCCAGGCACCTGTTCCATACAGCAAGGATTCATCTCCAACACTTGACTTGAAGAAACGTAACAAATCTCTAAGGGTTCCAGTTGTTAAAGTTAAGTTCACACAATCAGACTTTTTCAAATCAGGTGCACGTAGTCAAGCTTACATCTTGTGCACACTATTCTTACACAGCTGGACCAGGGGCTTTGCTAAGCCTGGGCGTTACTGCCTTGAATGTTCTGTGATCAACCTCAGATCACAGAACATAAACAAATTTGTCTTCCATATGAGCATTAAACTCCCAGAAGTAGTAACATGTTTGCTCAAACCCAGGCAGGATACATTGTTTTTTGTGTAAGCACTATCTTCTTCACGCACCCGCGCCTTGCGTGTGGATTGTGCGGAGAAAACATGCACTTGCACCAGGCTGGTAAATGCTGGCATCCAGTGGTAGTGGGGATGTGCTGCAGATGGCGAGGAGGTGCAGCCAAGGCTAGAGAAGTGCTTCAGCTGCAAGCTCAGAGATCAGATGGACAAACTTGTCATCAAACTTTTAACTTGTCATGTAAACATGTTTAGTGAATTCCATGCCTTCATGTGCACTGTAGACATTAGATCCACTCTAACATATCTCCAGGACAGAATCTCCTGTAAGTGTGGAGAAAGGCTTCAGCCACATGAGGCCGAGCTTTGTCCTGCATCAGAAGGAACCCAGGGCCCACTGCACCAGCATGTGGTCTCACACTGGGTCTGAGGACCTCATCCCAGTGCCTATGGCAGTCAGGGTACCTCTGGCTAGCACATGGAGGGCTGTGCGGCCCTCCAAAGAAATGCCTCCCCACACCATCACTGACCCCCATCACCGATGGTGTTCTCTGGCAAATCCCAATCTCCCTGCATGATGTTGGGCTGTGAGCAGAAGCCCCACCTGTGGACGTCGGACCCTCATACCCCCCTCATGGAGTCTGTTTCTGACAGTTTGAGCAGAAACATGCATGTTAGTGGCAGCTGGAGGTCATTCTGCAGGCAGCGCTCCTCCTGTTCCTCCTTCCACAAAGGAGGAGGTAGCTGTCCTGCTGCTGGGTTGTTGCCCTCCTACGGCCCCTCCACGTCTCCTGGTGTACCGGCCTGTCTCCAGGTGTACCGGCCTGTCTCCTGGGGTACCGGCCTGTCTCCTGGGGTACCGGCCTGTCTCCTGGGGTACCGGCCTGTCTCCTGGGGTACCGGCCTGTCTCCTGGGGTACCGGCCTGTCTCCTGGGGTACCGGCCTGTCTCCTGGTCTTGCTAACTGCCTCTGGTTTCCACCTGCTGTCTGTTCCCTTTGCACAGCAGCAGGTGTTTGATCCACAGTCAGTGCTGCTGCCTAACTGGACAGGTTGGTTTCACAGAAGAGGGATTGACCTGGAGTTACATTGTGTTGTTTAGGTGTTCCCTTTAATTTTTGAGCAGTGAACATAGATTTAAGACCTAAAAGCATCAACTAGTTTAAAATATATACAGATTTATGAATAGCTTCCACAAAATGTTTTCAGTTGTTCACATGGCAGCAGGTGAATCTTCTATTCAAAGATAGTCCAGCACCTAACATATAGATCATCAACAAAACAAACAAATAAAAATCTGTATAAACATGTCTGCACTAGATTACAAAGTAAACACATTAGGAATAGTGAAATACATCAGCATCCCAATTTGAGAACAGATTAATCAAAAAGTCAGAAATAATAGTTATAAGATAAATCATCAAATCTGAATACGTAGGTATCAAAATTGCTGGGTTGACCTGGATAACTCCAAACCTGCTGCCCAGACCCCCTAAGGGCTCGTCCCGCCATACAGCATTTTCTCTTTTTTAAAAAGCATTTTTTCCACAACATCATCATCTTTATTATTCATTCATTATTGTTGTTTGTTTTCTATTATCTATTCGTCAGTCCTCGACATAGTTTTCTTACCATGAGAACCAAATGAAGGATGCTTGCCCTCAATCTGTCAGTAAATTAGCTTGTTACAACTAAGTCTTGTAGCCCTAGTGCCAGAAGGTGATCAGTGCATGAGGCAATCCTTTAGGAAAAAGCAATGTAGTGAACATGTTTTTTAACATCTTACCAGATGAGTGTTCAGATCAACCACTGCTACCACTGTACTTAATTAATGCTTGGCTGATTTTTGTCCAATTTCTTCTAAGAAACTCCTTCATTCCTTTAAGGTGGGCATTGGTGGAGGTGTCCAGGTTGCTGCTGAGGTTGGTGGAGGTGGTAAACTGAAGCTGTTGAGCGGTGTCGTGGGGGATGGTTTCAGGACTGTCCCTTTGTCTATAAGCAACTGTATAACTCATTCAGGTCGTTGGCTAGGCGTTGGTCGTTTAAGGAGTGGGGGGCTTCAGACTCGTAGTTGGTGATCAGCTTGAGCCCTTACAGCACTTTGCTGAGCCAGACAGAAGCAGAGTCGTTGGCTGAGAACTGCTGTTGGAGATTCCCAGAGTACAGATGACGAGTGCACCGTTGACCAAAATTTCCAGTGTAGGGAGAAGAAAAGTAGGAAATAAATCCTCTGCTGATGTTACCCTGATGTTTATCTGGTGAAAGAGTTCCAGGTACCGTCGCAAAAAACAGGTGAACATAACAAAGTAAAACAACGCACACCAACAAACCGATACAGCCGCCCTCAGTGCCATCTTGGATAGAAGCAGGACATTTATTTGACAGTCTTGCTTTGGCTGTGTAGAATCTGTGCAAAACTTTCTTCACAGATTATAATGGCAGAACAGGGCCAAAGAGCATTTTCTGACATTTTATATTTGCTGCATTTGTCTGTGTGCCAATGAAATTTTAACTTTGTGAGTTCAGGGTCCAGTTCATATCAGTTAACATTTACACCCTTAGCATTCCTGGGGGTGCTTTTTGATACGTTTGTGTTCTTTTTTCTTTTCCCACCAGCATAGGTGGGAAAAGTGGAAGCAAACACTTTCAACTTAAGCGAACAATTCATGTAACGTTATGTTGCAACAGCCAATCAGCATTGAGATTATTTCTATGTCACAGAGTGAGTGAAAATGAGCAAGTATGGAGAACAATGAGTGAAGACTGGCAAGTAAGTAATGAAAATGTGGATCTGTTACTGAGTTTATTTATCACAGAGCAACTTAGCTGGCTTGTTGCTGTGGTTACAGGGAGCAGGTAGGGCTGGGCGATATGGGGAAAAGTCATATCACGATATTTTCTTTTATATCAGTCGATATCGATATATATCGGGTCCATAACTTTTAGCATCCACTTGAACGCCTTATTTTCCACTGTGCTTATTGGTAGCATGCCTTTTACAGTACAATAAGCTACACCATTGGTAATATCACAGTGCGTCTCAGATTCTTTGTCATACGGCGCTGGATAAAGTAGACTCTGTGGTCTTCTTAACGCTTTGCGGTAAGACGTGTTGCATCACTTCCTGTTACCTTGCTTGTGCACTGTGGAATTTCTTGCTCCGCTTGGAGCACTGATAATCACTTTATTTCGATCTATAACTTACACAATTTTGCATAGTTAAACTCTATAGCTTACCGTTCTGTTCTAACACACTCCTACAGATCTTTATTTTCACTTTTTAACGGTGTGTCTGGTTCTCTAGCGTAGCATGGCTACCGGTTCTCTTCCTCCTTCTCCTGCTTTCACCTGCTCCGTGTGTCAGATGTTTAGTTACTCCTCTGCCTCCTTTAGCGATAATGGTACATGTAACAAATGTAGTCTTTTTGTAGTTTTGGAGGCGAGGTTATCTGAATTGGAAGCTCGGCTCTGCACTGTTGAAAATCAACCGATAGCGAGCCAGGCCCCTTTTGCCAGTGTGGAGCCACCTAGCGTAGCTAGCTCCATTAGCCTCCCCCTAGCAGAACCTGAGCAGCCAGGATTACATCGTGGCTGGGTGACTGTCAGGAAGAGGCATAGCTCTAAAGTCAAGCCCGTTGTTCACCATCGACCTGTCCACGCTTCAAACAGATTTTCCCCACTCAGCGACACACCCGCTGAGGACAAAACCCTGGTAACTGGCAGCTCTATAGTCAGAAACGTGGCATTAGAGACACCAGCGGCCATAGTCAAATGCATTCCAGGGGCCAGAGCGGGCGACATAGAATCCTATTTAAAACTGCTGGCTAAGGATAAACGTAAATATGGTAAAATAGTTATTCACGTCGGCGTTAATGACACCCGGTTACGCCAATCGGAGGTCACTAAAATTAATGTTGCATCGGTGTGTAATTTTGCCAAAACAATGTCGGACTCCGTAGTTTTCTCTGGACCCCTGCCAAATCTGACCAGTGATGACATGTTTAGCCGCATGTCGTCCTACAATCGCTGGTTGTCTAGATGGTGTCCAGCAAACAACGTGGGCTACATAGATAATTGGCAATCTTTCTGGAGAAAACCTGGTCTGATGAGGAGAGACGGCATCCATCCCACTTTGGAAGGAGCAGCTCTCATTTCTAGAAATATGGATGAATTTATTTGCCACCCTAAAACATGACAACCCAGGGCTCAGACCAGGATGCAGAGTTGTAGTCTTAGGCTACGGCTACACGAAAACGAAACGAGGTTTTTTTTTAAAACGGGTACGAAAATTCTTGCGACCACACGGCAACGCGCTGCTGTAAAGACTCAGGTCCAGACGAAAACGGATGAAAACGATGAAACGATGCAGTACACACGCCACTGTGTCACGCCACGCTGTGAGACAATAGAGAAGTGTTAAAATTGGCTCACAGCGTCAACGTTTGACTGACGCAAAAACGTTTTAGCTGTAACAATGGAAACGAAACGAGGCCGTTTTCAAACTTTCCCACTCTGGAACCCGTTCTCAAAAACTATCGTTTTGGGGTAGTGGGAACGCCGGTTCCGTGTGGCCGCGACAGCGAAACGATAAGAAAAAGTATTGTTTACAGTGAAAAACGTTTTCGTGTAGCCGCAGCCTTACACACTTCTCTGCAGCTTCCCACCTGCTGCTACCCACCCAATCAATTAACACAAAAGGAGCAAATCCTCTTGTGCAAAAAGAAATTATTAAAACAAAAACTTTAACTGAACAAAAACATCAAACTATTAAATGTGGTTTGCTGAATATCAGCTCTCTCCTTTCGAAGTCTCTGTTAGTGAATGAGTTGATTTGTGATCATCATATTGATATATTTTGTCTTACAGAAACCTGGCTGCAGCAGGAGGATCATGTTAGCATTAATGAAGCAACTCCCTCTGACTGTTTAAATGTTCACGTTCCTCGAACCACAGGCAGAGAAGGAGGAGTGGCAGCTATTTTCAGATCAGGGTTACTCATCAGTCCCAGACCCAAGATTAGTTTTAGCTCTTTTGAATATCTGATTCTCAGTTTTTCCCACGCAAAGTGGAAATCCCAGAAACCTCTTGTGTTTGTTGTTGTGTATCGTCCACCTGGCCCTTATTCTGAGTTTCTGTCTGAATTCTCAGAGTTTTTATCCCAGTTAGTGCTGAGTACAGATAAAGTCATTGTAGTGGGTGACTTTAATATTCATGTAGATGTTGAAAATGACAGCCTGAATATGAACTTTAATTCTATATTGGACTCTATTGGATTTTCTCAGAGTGTACACAGACCGACTCACTGCCTTAATCACACCCTTGATCTTGTGCTGACTTATGGCATTGAGAGTGAACAGTTAACAGTGTTCCCTCATAACCCTGTCTTATCTGACCATTTTCTGATAACCTTTGAGTTTACATTACTTGACTATACAGTTTCTGAGAAGAAATTTACGTATAGAAGGTGTTTATCAGAGGATGCTGTAACCAGATTTAAAGAATTAATTCCATCATCCTTTTCTTCACTGCCATGTGCAGATATGACATTAGACGACTACCTAAACTTTACTCCAGCAGCACTTGACTCTCTTGTTGACAGCACTATAGTTTCAATGCGTACAGCACTGGACAATGTTGCCCCTCTGAAAAGGAAGGTAATCAGTCAGAAGAGGTTGGCTCCTTGGTATAATTCACAGCTGCGTGCTTTAAAGCAAACTGCAAGAAAGCTGGAGAGACAGTGGCGTTCCTCTAATTTAGAAGAGTCTCAGTTAGTCTGGAAAGATAGTTTAACAATGTATAAGAAAGCCCTTCGTAAAGCTAGAACTGCTTATTATTCATCATTGATAGAAGAGAATAAGAATAATCCCAGGTTTCTTTTCAGCACTGTAGCCAGTCTGACTAAGAGTCCGAGCTCTGCTGAGCCAGTTATTCCTTTAACTCTCAGCAGTGATGATTTCATGAGCTTCTTTATTAATAAAATTGTTTCTATCAGAGAGAAGATTGATGGAGTCCTTCCCACTATTATTAGTGATGTATCATCAAGTACAGCAGCTTTAGAAGTATCTTTAGAACCTGATTTGTATTTAGACGGCTTCTGCCCAGTTGATCTCTCTGATCTAACAACAGCAATAGTCTCTTCTAAACCATCAACTTGTGTTTTAGACCCAATCCCAACCAGACTGTTCAAGGAGGTTTTCCCAATAATTGACACTTCCATATTGGATTTGATCAATCTGTCTTTGTTGACAGGATATGTACCTCAGACTTTTAAGGTTGCTGTAATTAAACCTTTACTTAAAAAACCTACTCTTGATTCAGAAGTGTTGGCTCATTATAGACCTATATCCAATCTCCCTTTTATGTCTAAAGTTCTTGAAAAAATAGTTGCAGCTCAGCTTTGTGATCATTTACACAGAAATAATCTGTTTGAAGAGTTTCAGTCAGGATTCAGAGTGCATCATAGCACAGAAACTGCACTGCTGAAAGTTACCAATGATTTCCTCTTAGCCTCTGATAGCGGACTTGTGTCTGTGCTTGTCCTGTTGGATCTCAGTGCTGCATTTGATACGGTCGATCACAGTATCTTATTACACAGACTTGAACATGTTATTGGGATTAAAGGAACTGCATTAGGCTGGTTTAAATCATATTTATCTGATAGATTTCAGTTTGTTCTTGTAAATGAAGAATCTTCCTCACACACCAGAGTAAGTCATGGAGTTCCCCAGGGTTCTGTGCTTGGACCGATTCTTTTTACTTTATACATGCTTCCATTAGGTAACATTATTAGACAGCATGGCATAAATTTCCATTGCTATGCTGATGATACTCAGCTGTACTTATCTATATAACCAGATGAACCCAATAGGTTGGTCAGACTACAAGCATGTCTTAAAGACATAAAGACCTGGATGACTCAGAACTGTCTGCTGCTAAATTCAGACAAAACTGAAGTCGTTATCTTTGGACCTGAGCGTTTCAGGGAGAAATTGTCTAGCTATATAGTTACTCTAGATGGTATTTCCTTGGCTTCTAGTTCTACAGTGAGGAACCTTGGAGTTATTTTTGACCAGAACTTATCATTTGACTCGCATATAAAACAGGTTTCTAGGACTGCCTTCTTTCACCTTCGTAATATTGTTAAAATCAGGAACATCTTGTCTCAGAGTGATGCAGAAAAACTAATTCATGCATTTGTTACTTCAAGATTGGACTACTGTAATTCTTTATTATTGGGCTGTCCCACATATTCTCTGAAAAGCCTCCAGTTGATCCAAAATGCTGCAGCCAGAGTTTTGACGAGAACTAACAGGAGAGATCATATTTCTCCAGTTTTAGCTTCTCTTCATTGGCTCCCTGTTAAATTCAGAATAGAATTTAAGATTCTTCTCCTTACATATAAAGCTCTTAATGACCGAGCTCCATCATATTTTAAAGATCTCATTGTAAGATATTTTCCTAACAGAGCACTTCGTTCCCAAACTGCAGGTTTACTTGAGGTTCCCAGAGTTTCTAAAAGTAGAATGGGAGGCAGAGCCTTCAGTTATCAGGCCCCTCTATTGTGGAATAAGCTGCCAGTAAATGTCCGGGAAGCAGACACCCTTTCCACTTTTAAGACCAGGCTTAAAACTTTCCTTTTTGATAAAGCTTATAGTTAGGGATGGCTCAGGTGATCCTGAAACATCCCATAGTTAAGCTGCTATAGGCCTAGACTGCTGGGGGGCCTCATCTGACACACCTTTCCTCACTTTACTCTCTTTATGTATATGTGATATTATTATGGTCATTAACTCGTGTTTCCCTGTTCCAACAGATATCCTTTGAATGGTGTTACAGTGCCGCCGTCGCGGTGGCCCCCTGCCCCCCTCCCCCTCCCCCCCCCCCCCTTCTGTCTTCTCAAACCCCAGCTGGTCGAGGCGGATGGCCACCCTTCCTGAGTCTGGTTCTGCCAGAGGTTTCTTCCCGTTAAAAGGGAGTCGTTTCTCTCCACAGTCGCCTCAGGCACGCTCAGGCCGGGAGATTGGACCGAAAAACAAAAAGTTTTTGAATTGGCTCTATATGAACGAATTGGATTATTTTATGAATTATGATTATTATTAATTAATTGAATTCCAATTGGCTTGAATTGGACTTACTATCTAAGTGCCTTGAGATGACATTTGTTGTATTTGGCGCTATATAAATAAAAATGAATTGAATCGAAAAATTGAATTCTGTTGCTGCTGCACAGGCGTTGTTAATGGGGGAAGATTAGCACTTGTTCCGCTGCTTCAGGCGATAAAAAAGATTAGCTGTATTCCTCGACTTTGTCGGAACATGTTTCCCGACATAATTTGCTACTCTGTTTCGTGTCAGACTTCAAAAAACCAAAATCCCTCCACACCACCGAACTTTTCGGGCGCTTCTTATCAACTATGTCATCCCTTACGCTTTGGGCCGTGTCTTCCGTCGTTTCTTCAGTGGGAGCACTCGTTTTCTTTTTTTATACGGCTGCAGCAGCACAAACAAACACGCCACGACTAGCTGCTGGCATGGCTCTATTCCAGCCACATGATTGGTTCAACGCGGCACTCGTTGTCATTGGCTTTTCGTATTGTCTTTCAAAAGAGGGACGAATATAATCTATTGAAAAGTATATCGACCCTAAAGTTATTCCTTGATAGCTATCGTTATATCGCACAGCCCTAACGAGTAGAGACATTGTCAGTCCTCCAGGGAAAAGTTCTGACCATGACCGGTTACTGGTCAGGGTGTGTAGGTTTACCTCAGTACTTAGACTTCCTTCTTCTTTAAACGGCAGCTGGTTACATCTTGTGAACTTAATATTGTTAAGTCCACCAGGTTGATGAGTTCAGTGAGTTTGGATTTGGACCAAGGTTTCATTCACTCACTTTTTTACTGTCAGGTCAGTATGACAGGAACTGTGCTGGACCAGGGGTCTCTTTCATTGAAATTAGCCCGATTTATTTTGTGTGATTGCTTTATGGAAGAGGTTACAGTGTTCTTACCTTTAGAACAGAAGCTGGTTTCACCTCTGACCTCTCTGATCCAGAGTTCACCTGAAACCAGTGAGACATTAAAGGAAGTCAAACTTGAGTCCATAAAAGTCAACAAAACAATAGTCTTTAAATAGTGAAGAGCAGTTTACCTCCTTCTTCTCGACTTTATTTGTGTCAAACTCTGAGTCACTGGGAGGATTTCCATTTGCATCCTCGACTTCACCATCACTGCTCAAACAAAGTTTGCTGTGTCTTATCAATCAATCAGACTTAATATGGCAGTTCACACCTGTGCTGCTGTGTTACCTGTGCAGGTTTTAACTCACCTGTCACCTCTCTCTCGCTTATTTTTTCGAGTCTGTCGGTCCATCAGACTGGTTTTACTACGACTTTTCTTCCAGGAGTAGTAAAAACGAACCAGACTGGCCATCGACTTATCAGGTAACTACGTACAGACAGTCTAATGAGTCACTGGATACACTGGTTATACTGGTCAGGATTGAGTGGTTGTACTAGTACCATCTGCTGGATGCGGTGGAAGCTCTTGCCATGGAAGCTGAAGGCCTGTTCGAACAAGACTCGGTCCTCCACAGTCCACTCATCAGGAAATGGAGTGAAGTTCGGCAGGTCAGCCAGAGATTTCTCAATGTTGTGTTTGTGCCAGAAGAGCATCCCCAGAGCCTGACATGGGGGAGAGGGAGGTGGGTGAGAATGCTTTGTATAGCCCCAACAATGGAGGTCATGTGACCAGCATTTCTCAGCCTGTTATTATAAGCGTTAGAAGTCAATTTTATGCTACATTTCTACTACACACCACTATCTGGCCCAACAGTAACGACTGACTTAGTTTAGCAGGTATTATTAATGCTATTTTACAGTTTGGAAGTTCTTGGTAAACATCACCTGGCTTCTGTTTTTTTGGGTCTGAAAACATCTCCGTAAGCTCCAGTTTTTTTCCTACCCGGTCACCCAAATGCACCAGCATTCCTGACCAGATTGTTGCATGAAGGTTGCCAAGAGCTTCACCCACATGATGGAACTCTAACAGCAGAACCATCAACACTGTGTATGAGAACCTAGATGAGCTCATACAATGTCAGATGATCTGGTTTTTTGACAGCGCCACACTGAGGATGTCGCAGGATGATGACTTCCAGTTTTTTCTGTCGCCGTTTCCTAAAATCATACCTCACACCGACATGCTGTACCAGCAGCTGCAGAAGAAGAACATCAGTGCAGTCTTCATCAAACATGCCCCCGAGAGCTTCACAAGCAGTGTGCAGGCAGTAAGATAAGATCAGATATTGTACAATCCTTCTCAGTAGAGAACCTGGTCACAATAACATGTATGAAGGAGAGCTGTATTAGTGTTTGGAAGGTGGATTTTCTTAGAATTTCTTCATTTTTTCACTGATATTTTGATGCACTAACAGATATTGTTGGTCTCCCCTCAGGGACTCATCTCAACAGCAAGAAGCGACAAGAACCACCAGACTAAGAAGTGTGTAGGGAGAAGCAGAAGATGTATAAAGAGGACTGGGACCCAATCCTGGCCCACACCAGAGAAAGGCTCTCCTTTACTGACCACCTTGTGAGTTCCACAGTCCCACAAGCAGAGATGTTTGAGCAGCACTAACGTACATTTTCCATTGAGGTGCTGAATGCCACTGTGAGGGCATACCCCATGCTGTACAAGGCAAAGCTCAAGACAGAACTATCTCTTATCAAGCAGAATAGTGAATTCAAGGGCTGCTGTGGTGCATTGGCACTGCATCAGGTTCTAATGAGATACAACCTACAGACTGTGGCTCTGTTGAATATCCTCATAATCGCTCCCATGACAGCAGCTGAAGCTGAGAGGTGTTTCTCAATGTTTAAAGAGAATCAAGATGTTGCTGAAAACTGCAATGGGCCAGGAAAGTCTCTATGCACTGGTCATGCTTTTCGTATTGTAGTTTAGAGACACGTCGCTCACACTCACAAAATCACTTGTTGATTTTTTTTTTACATGAATCTTTTCATCCTAATGCTATTCTTAAAGGGGAAGTTAGTTTTTTTGTTTTGTTTTTTTTTAAACCTGGACCTTATTTCTGGCATAAAATACCTTCATCTACTCACCGATAACAGTTTGGTGAAAGTTAACGTCCTTCGGAAGATATTTAGATCGGCGTAAATCCATATAACGGGAGAGAACAGAGCAGAGACAATACAGCCTCTAAATAAGGCATTATCTGTCTTTATTTCACCAATACTTTAAGACCAATGAATGATTGAATGCGTATTATTGCACTGTTAGCTCAGAGCTGCCGTGTTGTTGTTATCTGGAGCTATCGGGGGGCTTATAGGGGGCTTTCTACACACGTGTTTAGTGGGATGACTTCATCGACGCGCCGCTGCAGCACAGCTTATTTACTCCAGTAAGGACGTCCATCTTACTCAAAGTTGTCGTCCACATCGTCAAAATTTGATAAATATCCTGCCATGTTCCACAAAACTAGAAGTATCAAACTCTGAGTGAAGTTAGCCGACCGCCACAGAGCACGGAGTTCACTGTTGTTACTCCACTTAATCTCATCTCGTTTACAATCAAGATCTGTAAATGCTGTACATTAATTATTCTGTTCTTCCATTACATTTGGTCATGAAGCATTTATCTCTCCATAATCAAAGGAATTTCATGGTAAACTGATTGATGATCATACCCATATTCATTTCAAACAGTATGTGAGCTAAAGGGACATCTTATTAGGCCCTCCAGAAAAACGCGATTTTGCGATCGCTGATTTTATTGCAAAATCAGCAAAATACCGCTGATTATGCGGGGGTCAATATTTTTTAAAAAAGCCGCATATTCAACGCAATAATCACATTTTCCGCGCAAAATATGCAGGACTCGCTTGATTTCACAATCTCCGCACTTTTCTGCATAAAGTTGAGAAGAGAAAAAAATGTCTAAATGAACCAAATTAACTGGCGACTCACGGCTTGCGACGTCATTGCCACCGACACACACAAGGAAAATAGCACCGTAGCGTAGAGAAAATTAACGAGAGACAAAATGAAAAAAGCTAATCGATCTCACCTACCGACGCACATTACTGCCAAAGACCGGGCAAACCAGTACCCCGATGTCTTGCACGAAAGCGGGGGGAAACTATTCTGCACCCCGTGCAACTGTGTGTTGGAGCATAAAAGAAAATCGTGGGTGACGTGCCACTTTACCAGCGCGAAACATTTGAAAATGCTTTCTGCAGCTGCGGAAAGGAAAGCCAAAGCCAGACAGCTGACGTTCACCGAGGCATCAACCTCCAAAACCCTTGCGAGGGCTACCAGAAACGAGGTGAGTAGCGTACAAGCTTGAAATTGGCCAAATAAAGAATAAATTAAACAGAATGAGACCGAGAAGTGTGTGTGTGTACGCGCGCATGTGTATGTACTGTGAAACTGCTCAAGTTGTTAAAATAAAAAAACCTTCTGTGAAGTAACCTGGTTCCAGTATGCTTGTTTATCATAGGTCTTCTTTAAAATGACTCTTTTTCATTCAGTAGCAGCATATTTTGCAACTTTGCATAATTCACAACTTTTTGCATAATTCGCAAGTTTCCGCAACTTTTCGCAATTTCACGGCATAAAATCATTAAAAAACCAGCATATTCAATCACAAAATCCAGGATTTTAGCCCGCAAGATCAAGGATTTTAGCCCGCGTAATCAAGGATTTATGCCCGCGTTTTTCTGGAGGGTCTATCTTATAGCGCGTTAACTGACGGAGTGCTTGACAGTTATCTAGCTACCTATAAATTACCTATTGAACCTTTGTCATAACAAAAATTGCTGAAAAAATATCTGAGAAGCCATCACTGAGTGTGAAATAGGTGAAAGCAACCAAAAGCAAACAGAAATGAAAGTCTATCACCAACACCAACAGTGTGATCTGAGAGGCTTCTGTTTGTCTGAGGTCTGTTCCAACCAACCTGCCACTAAACACCATCACTCAGTATTTGTTCCAAATAATCTGAGAGCTGATCTCCTTAAAACATCAAAACACACGATACATTTTCTTCCACTCACATGGGAATAAATCATTAAAATTCTTTAGAAAATGTAGAAAATATTAGAAAGTTTCATTTAAAAATATTTTTCACTTTTCTTAATTTCAGGAGACATGCATTTTCTAATGCCACATTTAGTTCCAAGGTTTCCATTTTTATATTCAGAGAATCATGCGGTGTTACCTCACTGAGTTGGATGATATATTCCATTCAAAAGACACTTCATCTCATATGAACCCAAACTCAATAGATATGTGAGTATGTATGAAAGGAATATGCCATCTATGTGAAGAATAATTAAAGATATGTAATGAATGTCTTTCTCTGTGGTATATAGAATAGAATAGAATAGAACTACTTTATTCATCCCAGCTGGGAAATTATTTTGCATTAGCAGCGTACAGACAGTAAAAATAAGAATAAGAATAAGAATAAGAATAGAAATATAATAAAATAAAATAAAATAAAATAAAATAAATTATAAAATAAATGAATAAAAATATATGTACATCAAAGTGCAACAATGCAGTTGTGCGGTTATGCAGTTATGGTATTGAGATACCATAATGACACTAACTGTTATTGTACAGGGTGATGGCATGTGGCAGGAAAGATTTCCTGTATCTGTCCCTTCGACAGCGGAGCTGAAGCAGTCTGTGTGAGAAGGTGCTCCGCTGTCTGTCCACTGTGTGGTGGAGAGGGTGCTGTTTGTTGTCCATGATGGATAACAGCTTCTTCCGTGTCCTCCTCTCCACCACGGTTTCCAGTGACTCTAATTTTTGTCCGAGTACAGAGCCAGCTTTCCTTATGATTTTGTCTAGCCTGTTAGAGTCGCTGGCTCTGATGCTGCTTCCCCAACACACAGCAGCAAAGAAGATGGCACCGGCAACAACACTGTTGTAGAAGGTCTCCAACATCCTGCTGCACACATTGAAGGATCTCAGCTTCCTTAAGAAATAAAGTCTGCTCATCCCCTTCTTGCACACAGCGTCAGTGTTGGATGCCCAGTCCAGTCTGTTGCCGATCACCACTCCCAGGTATTTGTAGTCCTCAACCTCTTCCACCACCTCCCCCTTGATCTTCAGCGGCTGTGAAGGCGTCTTCTTCTTCCTCCTGAAGTCAATCACCATCTCTCTGGTCTTGCTGACGTTCAGCCTCAGGTGATTCTGTTCAGACCACTCCACAAAGTTGTCCACCAGTGTCCTGTACTCCCCCTCCTCTCCATCTCTTATACACCCGACAACAGCTGAGTCATCAGAAAACTTCTGTAGGTGACATGACTCAGAGTTGTACTGGAGATCAGTGGTGTACAAGGTGAAGAGAAAAGGAGAAAGCACGGTTCCCTGTGGAGCTCCTACGTCACTGACCACCACATCAGACAGGACACTGCCCAGACGGACAGACTGTGGCCGACCTGTCAGGTAGTCAGTAACCCAGGAGATCACTGAGTTGTGGACACCCATCCCCCGCAGCTTCTCACCCAGTAGCCGGGGCTGGATGGTGTTGAAGGCACTCGAGAAATCAAAGAATGTGATTCTCACAGTGTCTCCTCCACCATCCAGGTGCATGTGGGCTCGTTGCAGCAGGAAGATGACAGCATCATCAACTCCCAAGTGGGGCTGGTAGGCAAATTGTAGGGGGTCTAGAAACGTCCTCACCTGAGGCCTCAGCTGGGCTAGGACCAGTCTCTCCATGACCTTCATCACATGAGATGTGAGAGCGACCGGTCTGTAGTCCTCTGGGTCAGATGGCCTCGACTTCTTGGGGACAGGAACCACGTGTGACGTCTTCCACAGCAACGGGACTCTCTCCTGACTCAAGCTCAGGTTGTACAGATGTACGAGTACAGGAGACAGCTGGCTGGCACAGGTCCTCAGGATCCATGGTGTGATGCCGTCAGGGCCTGCAGCCTTCCTCTGGTGTAGTCTATCCAGCTGCCTCTTAACCTGGCCTGTAGTCACCGTTAGCTGGGGGCTGGTGTTGTTGTCCGCAGTGGAGGAGGGGGAGGAGGTGAGGGGGGAGGAGGAGAGGGGGGAGGGGGAGGAGGGGGAGGGGGGGAGAGGGGCAGATGGAGAGGTGTCGTGCAGGAGAATGCCGGTAGGTGTGTTGAGCAACTTGGGACAGTGTGGATGTGTGGGGGGATGGGGGTGACAGGGGGGTGGCAGGAGATGAGCTAAACCTGTTAAAAAACTGGTTAAACTGGTTTGCCCTGTCCAGGCTCCCTGATGTCTGCGTGTCCTTCCCCTTCATCCCAGTTATGTGTTTCATTCCAGTCCACACATCTCTCACACAGTTCTGCTCGAGTTTGGACTCAAGCTTCCTCCTGTAGTTGTCCCTGCATGTCCTCAGTGTCTCTTTGAGTTCCCGCTGCACTCTCCTCTGCTCCTCTCTGTCTCCAGACCTGAAAGCCATCTTCTTTCTGTTTAGAAGTGCCTTCAGCTCACTGGTAATCCAGGGTTTATTGTTGGAGAAGCAGCGCACGGTCCGGGCTGGCGTGACGGTGTCCTCACAGAATCTGATGTAGTCTGTGATGCAGTCAGTCATATTGTCTATGTCCTCCCCATGAGGCTCACAGAGTGCATCCCAGTCTGTTGACCCAAAGCAGTCCTGCAGTGCCTCAGCCGCCTCCTGTGTACACCTCCTCACTGTCCTGGTGCGCACGGGCTGCCTACTCACAAGAGGGACATACCTGGGAGTCATCCTGACCAAGTTGTGGTCAGACCTGCCAAGGGGGGGAAGGGCTGTGGCGCAGTATGCATCCTTGGCATTTGCATACAGGAGATCAAGCGTTTTGTTTTCCCTGGTGGGACAGTCAACATACTGCTGGAAGTTGTTTAGAGTTTTGTCTAGTGAGGCATGGTTAAAGTCCCCTGTGATAATCATGAAAGCGTCCGGGTGTTGAGTCTGGAGTTTGGCAGCGGTCGAGCTGATGACGTCACAGGCCGCCGCTGCATCAGCTGATGGGGGGATGTAAACAGAAACCATGATGGCGGACGTAAACTCCCTCGGTAAATAATACGGACGCATTCCCACAGCCAGAAGTTCAATGTCTGGGGTACAGATCAGTTCCTTCACGTTCACATGACCAGGGTTACACCACCTCTCACTCACATAAAGTGCAATCCCACCACCCTTCTTCTTCCGACTCTTGGAAAAGTCTCTGTCCCCCCGCACCAAGGAAAATCCAGGTACCTCCACGCTGTGGTCCGGAATGAGCGAGTGCAGCCAAGTTTCCGTGAAGCAGAAGATGCTGCACTCCCTGTACTCCCTCTGGGTCCTCACTAGCGCCGTGAGCTCGTCCGTCTTATTTCCCAAAGACCTCACGTTCCCCAAAATAACCGCTGGTACCGCTGGTTTGTGCCGTCTCCTCTTCACCCTCCGTTTAACTCCAGACCTGCAACCCCGGCGTCTCCTCCGTATCTCCTCTGGGATCACAGGCCTGTCTCCGGGCAACAGCACAGGCCCACACAGCGCAATCAGCTGTTCACGCGTGTACACAATGCCGCTGCTCCGTTCGGCCAGGTTCTCCGTTACAAAGAGTAGAAAAAGTAACAAAAGAACGCGAAGAACAGCGACCAAACCTCGTCCAGCCATTGTGTAAAGCTTTGCTGATTGTTTGTGTTATTACTACTAGAATTAAACTAAGTTAACAAAAGAAAAAAGAACAAAGATTAACAAACACGACGGGAGCTGCTTCTGCAGGCGGCCAGCTGTGCCAGCGCCACCACTCACCACTGGTATCTGATATTATGACCTTTTCAGAAAATGACCAACTCATTATCAAACATCGAGTTATTGCAATAATCTGTTTGCAGTTTGAGTTTAAAGACAAATCTTTTGAGCTGCAGTGAGTCAGGCAAACAGCTGTTCGGTGTAAACATTTACCTGCTCCATGTTGTAGCCATGTTTCTCTTTGGCAATGGAGATGTACTCATCCACTAAAAGAAAACACAGTATCAGCCTCTAAAACATCAAACTGCAGCTTTGTGCTGGTTCAAAAGGTTTTTAGATTTAATATGACAACAGATGAATCAGTTGTTTCTTACACTGAGTCTGGTTGAGGCAACTGCTGGGTATCCAAACCAACATCCCCAGGTTTTCCCTGAGCTGAGCTGCCTGGGATACTTCTGCAAACACACATGTACAGAAAACAAGAGAAAAATCTGAAAATAATGACATGGCAATGCAAATGTATTTATATAGCAACAACCTGTTGAATGAAAGTGCTTTAAATAAAAAATAAAAGCATTAAAATCTATGAGTTTTTGTTGACAGGATATGTACAGACTTTTCCATTCAGTTTTATTTATATAGCGACAGTTCACAACAAATGTCATCTCAAGGCACTTCAATGATACAGTCCAATTCATTGTAATCATAATCCAATTAAATTCAAAATTAGTCCAATTCATACATACAGAGCCAATTCAAAAACTTAGGTAACATTAATAGACAGCAGGGCATAATTTTCCATTGCTATGCTGATGATACTCAGCTGTACCTATCTATGAAACCAGATGAACCCAATAGGTTGGTCAGACTATGTTTATATAATGTTTATGCATTTAGCAGACACTTTTATCCAAAGCGACTTACAAACGAGGATATAAAGACTACAAGTGTGTCAACAAAATCAGGAACATCCTGTCTCAGAGTGATGCAGAAAAACTGCTCCATGCATCTGTTATTTCAGGATTGGACTACTGTAATTCTTTATTATTGGGCTGTCCCACATTATCTGAAAAGCCGGGAGCGGACACCCTCTCTACCTTTAAGATCAGGCTTAAAACTTTCCTTTATGATAAAGCTTATAGTTAGGGATGGCTCAGGTGGTCCTGAAACATCCCATAGTTAAGCTGCTATAGGCCCAGACTGCTGGGGGAGCTCCCATGATGCACTTCTCCTCTCTCTGCTCTCTTAACTCTCCATGTACATGTGACATTATTGTGGTCATTAACTGGTGTTTCCCTGTTCCAACAGGTACCCTTTGAATGGTGTTACAGTGTTTGTTGTCCCCTCTTTTCTGTCCTCTCAAACCCCAGCTGGTGGAGGCGGATGGCCACCCTTCCTGGTTCTGGTTCTGATGGCCACCCTTCCTGGTTCTGCCAGAGGTTTCTTCCTGTTCAAAGGGAGTTGTTTCTCTCCACAGTCGCCTCAGGCATGCCAAGGCGAAGGATTGGATCAAAGAGAAGTTTCAGTACAATCTGTTGAGTTATTTAGCTGGACAAAGTTTTATTTGAATTAGGATTTTGAGAATTGGACTAATTTAGACTTTAATTAATTTTCTTTATATGTATTACAATTAGAATGGAATTGGCTGTATCTCTGAAGTGCCTTGAAATTACATTTGTTGTGATTTAGCACTCAATTCAATTAAACTTGGGACCTTTTAATGAACTGACAAAGTTTAACTGCTCAACTCAAAGTGGGGTCCCAATGTACCTTACAGGCTATATCAGTTAGCATCTGAAATGTGGCGGAATCTATGAGACCTCTTCTTTCAATTTGGCTGGGCCTGGAAATATCCCTCACTGGTGGTGTGTTGTCTTGCGAGGGCTTTTATACACAATGCTGACAGTCGGCTGCCAGGAACATCTGTGACCAATTCAATTCAATTCAGTTGATTTATATAGCGCCAAATTACAACAAATGTCTTCTCAAGACACCTAAATAATATAGTCCAATTCAAGCCAATTGGAGTTCAATTCATTTTAATCAGAATTAATTTAAAAATAATCCAATTCATTCATATAGAGCCAATTCAAAAACAATTTCCTAGCTAAGGAAACGAACAGATTGCACCGAAACTTGTCTTCAGTCCAATCTCCCGACAAGACCACTTGTCTCTTGTCTTTTCGAGGCTGCGTCAGATTCTTTTTCTCTGCCAGCTCAGTCAGTTAGCTGTGACTCCAGCACAGAGAATAACCTCTGGAGTAAGTTAATGGGACTTTAACGGGTTATTTATGGTGCATAAAGCCTAAATGCTTCATGAGAGCAAAGATGTACAAAACAATCTCTATAATGCGTTAGTTTGAGCTGGAACCATGATGGATGATAACATCTGAAGTAATGATGACCTGATTTTATTCACTTTGGGACTCTTACTGGATCATTTCTGGATTCCTGTTCCATTCTCCACTCCAAAGATGTGTCCTCCTGCACATTTCTACACTGGAAGTTAGAGTGGGCCGTTGTTCCACAGCAGGGGGGCTGTTGTGGGCATCAGTTTGGTGTTTAAGAGCCAAACGATTTTCAAATCGGGGAGAAGCCCCTGTGGGGTTGTACCAAAGCAGTTCCATTCCTGGTTCTGAGACTATGCCTAACTTTGACCCAGTTCTATTTGTTGGTTTATTGGTCCTCCAGCAGGGGCGGGGTTACAGAGACCATCCAGACCAATTAAAATGTTGTCACCATTATGTTTAAAGCTCCAGAGTCAGTGTGGTGTTTAGTCAACAGCACCAAGTTCCTGGGGGTGCACATCCCAGACACCCTCACCAGGTCTGTGAACACCGCATCACTGGTGTGGGGGGCACAGCAGCGTCCGCACTTCCTGCGGCATATGAGGAGATCCCATCTGCCCCTACCCATCCTCCCACCTTCTACAGGAGCACCATGGAGAGCATCCTGCCCAGCTGCATCTGTGTGTGGTGTGGAGGCTGCAGGGCCTCTGACTGGAGAAACGTGAGGAGGGTGGTGAGGACGGCAGAGAAGATCTTAGGGACCCCTCTTCCCCCCATTCAGGACATTGCATTTAAGTGCTGTGTAAGCCGAGTGAGGAACATCACCCGTGATACCTCACACCCCCACCAGATACTGTTTACCCTGCTGGCCTCTGGGAAAAGGTTTGGGAGCATTCGGTGCAGGACCACCAGGTTCCGAAACAGCCCCCCCCCCCCCCATGCCACCAGACTGTTAAACAGGAAATAACAAAGAAACACTACCTCACTGCACAAACACTTTTCTCTGGTTTTTCTATTTATCTTCTGTTTATACATGTTTTTGTATTTTTTTTAACATCTCTTATTTTTATTCTGTATACCTTAAATTATGTACCAACAACACTGTTCCTCTCATGTTCCTGCTGTTTTATTCTGTCTTTGAACACTAATGTGTTGTGTGGAGCAGCATTCACAGGTGCTTTTTAGCTGAGTTTATCATTTATCTGACATGATCAGGTGTTTTAGCAAAGTCTGCTACCAGTAATAGTTCCCTATGAAACACGGTTTATAATCCTGTTTGTATGGACGTTCATATTTACTGGTCTGCACTGCAAACAGCGTTCCCAAACTCCGACTGCGGGTCCAAACTGCTGTTAGAAAATACACTGGTGGTGTGAAGACATCAGTTTGTGGGAGAAATTAAACAAACACATCGGTGAAGAAAAACTGGTTCCCTGAAACTGAAAGTTTCAGTATTATCAGTAATAGAGGGAGGTTCAGATGTATGTTGGAAGAGACTTTTATAAATGATGTAATGGCTCAGTGGCTGAAGAAAATTCATACTCATTTTTTGCTGCTTTTTTATTACCCTTTCTCAACCCAAGTGGTACCAGTAGTGGTTCAAGGCTGGAGTTAAGAGTCAGTTCTGAGTGGGTTCTAACTGGTTTGGTTTTCCACCACCAAAGAGTGACATCACATCAAACGACTCATTTCACTGATTTATGAATTTCTGGAAGAGACTGTAGTGCAGAGTTTGTATTGTTTTTCCCCAATAACAAATGTCCTAATATCACTAGTATCGTTCTTTAACACCGTTTTGAACAACAGTTGGTGTTTGTTAAAGCGGCAGTTTGCAACTTTTTTTTAGTCATATTAGCTTGAACTGTCATGGGATTCTGGAAGTAGAATATTAAATAGGCTGTTTAGGAAAAATAACGAAATCTGTAGCTCCCTCTGAAGCCTGTAATCATGCTTGCAAAAACCGAGCGCTCCCGGCTGTTTTTAACCAATCAAGTTAGGGTGGAGGAATCCTACCTGTCAATCACAGCTTGTGCACACGCTGCTGAGCGTGAGTCTGCCCCAGCTTGTGTGCGCTCACACTGGTGTGAACTCACGTGCACAACCTCGTCCACAGAGGGGGAGGGGTTTGGGGGGCGATTCGGAGCTCGTTAGAGGTTGGGGGAGGGACCTGAAAGTTGTATCAGTTCGAATTTTCCGACTTTAGACTCGCAATTTTGAAAACCTGCCGACTGCAGCTTTAATGCGCTCTGCGAGACCGACAGGATTTTCCAAAGAGACAAACAGTTATTAATGAATGGTGATACAAACAGGCTTAAATATGCTATTCTGAGAGTGATAAACAAACAGCAGCTGACAATATTAAAACTCCTGACAATGTCAATAAATGTAGCTCCAAACTCTGAAAAAGTTCACTTGCAAATGACAGTTGTGATTATGGCTCTAAATGGCACATTGAGCAGCACTCACATAGCACTGATGACACATAATATGAAACGCAGGAAAATGAGAGAAACCCTGAGCCCATGTTCTCCTGCTTCAACTCCAGATCCTCAATGCAGCTCAGTTTGTATTGTATTCTATTTAATTAAGCAAACTAAACACCACAGCAGCTCAGAATTTTTAAATGAGTCATATTATACCTTTTTAAACAAGTTAGAATTGGTCTATGGTCTACATAAAACATGTTCATGAAGTTCTTTGCTCAAAATCACTCTCACATAAAGAGATTTCACCAGCTCTATTTTTGCCATTTTCAGTCTCTCCCAAATTGTGCCGTTTAAAGGGCTCTGTCACTTTAATGCAAATAAGCTGTTGCTGGCCACGCCCCGCCCCGCTCATGAGAAGCCTCTGGCTGCATGTACTGTTTACCCTTTTGTTGAGGGTCCAAAAGGTACATATATGTACTCAAGTGGTAAAAGGTACATATATGTACCTTTTTTTCTACATGCTGGGGTACAATAGACAGTCTGTGTTAGGCTACTTCAGTATAAGGGTACAAAACTATCCTTCAGAGGGTACTGCCCCAGTGACAGGCCATCATACCCCTAAATGTACAATTCTGTACTTTATTTTCTGAGAGTGTATATTAAAACAATTTTTTTTTAAATTCTTAGATTGTTTTTAAAGTGTTTATAATTGTATAAACATTTTTATTGCTTTATTATGTCTTGCTACTGGATGCTTGAATTTCCTTCGGGATCAATAAAGTATCTATCTATCTATCTATTCCCTATGAATTATGGGTTCATTTGTTTTCAGTGCAGAGCTTCTGCAGTCTCCAGCCTGACTCACCTGTGGTGCGTTTCTGGAGACTGCAGGTGTCCAGCAGCAGAAGTCTCTGCCGGTGATATCTCGCGCTGCTGCCGCCGCAGTCACCTGTCTGCTGGTGGCAGAGGAGAGGCTCGTCCTCACTGAAGAAGCTGCCGGCTGCAGGGAGCGCGGATGTTTTCTCAGCTTATTTCAGGCGGCTGGCCCGGGAGAGGAGAGCCGTGAGCGCGGAGGAGCGCTCCCCCCTCGGCCCCGGTGGAGCAGCTCACACAGGCTGACCTGTTCGTGGCTGTGAAAACCACCGAGGGGATATCACCGGCAGAGACTGGAGCTGCTGCTGCTGCTGCTGGACACCTGCAGTCTCCAGAAACGCACCACAGGTGCAGCCAACAACACAACACTTCATGTGTGATTTTCCTTTCGTAGCCATGTATGTTCGATGCTCGATACACAATGGCGGATCTTCAACTAATGTAGAGGGTGGGGAGTGGGTGGGGACTCGACAGGTAAATGCAAATTCCCTTCGTGTGACGTCACAAGAAGGGAGCCATCCAAATGGCTCACAGCAGCATTTTTTTCTTGACACCAAAGTCTTTCTACTGACCTACAGAAAATGGATGGATGGGTTTTTTTCGCGCTTGGAGTGTTTAAAGGAACAGTAGCGACCCAAATATGAACACAAAGACCTGCAAAAAGTGAGTTTTGCATAATATGTCCCCTTTAAAGTCACAATATCTAAGCCAGTCTGTTTGGTCTCCACAACCCCACCCTCAGCCCCTGACGGAACTGATTCTTTTGCAAAGGGTTGGAAGGAGCATAGCACTGCTTTTTCTGTGCCAGAGCTAGTGCTTTGGCTGAAGAAACACAAATGACTGGTTCCAAGTTAGGTTCTGGCTGCATTTTGCCATGGGGATCCCAGATCTGTGTTAATTAGTGCTTGGCCATTCCATAGAAAAATAGAAGTCTTGCTATTTGTTTGAGGCTGCATGCCAACAGCAATCTAAAAACCCAAACAATACTTCTTTTAGATAACTTCAGGTTTCAACAGAAGTACATTCAGTATTTATGCAACAACATCAGCCGAAGGATAGTTCCTCCTTTTAAGTCCAACTACATCAAATCTATTACTCACTTCTACAATGTTTTATGCCGACCTTATGTGCCTTTTATACCTTTATGTGCTGAATGTGCAGAAGGTGGCACGTGTAAATGAAAAATTAACCTGCTGCCCATGATTGGGCAATATCATAACATGAAATTACATTCAATGCCTGAATCACTTGGCTTCAAAAGTGAAATCATAATGTTGCAATATTTTGTTCTCCATTAATCATCTTAAGCTGTTGGTTCAACACTAAGCAGTAGAAGGTGGGCAGTGTTGTCCATTATGCTCATCAGCATTCTTTGTAGGTTCAGCTCCAGAGCACAGAGCCAGCCTTCTTTATCAGTTTGTTCACTTTCTTTGAGTGTCTGGCTCAGATGCTGCTGCCATTTATTGGCACTAAAAAGAGTCTCTTTGGCCACCATTGTTCCTTTGATAATTCATATATGCCAAATAGAGGTGACTCAGCTGTGCATCGGTGCATGCTTATACACAAGAGAGTAAGCAATGCAGAATCAGCAGTTCGACAACAGTAGTGTTGGTTTGAGCGGTGCGTTCCACCATGCCAGCTCTCCCTGACACACATGCCATGCCCCCCCCCACACACACACACACACATAGATGTGATGGGATATGAAATCACACAAATGACAATAGAGTGCCAGATTGTTGCAGAGCCTAAACTGGAAAAGGTCAGCAGGGGCCTAACTTCACCGCTTCTTCCCATCATAAAATTTTAGCACACTGGGTGGATGTTGTGCAAGACATGAAAAAAAGATACATTTTGTGTAGCTTCACATGTGAACTCTGTGCTCTTCTTCATGGCTAATCAAAGCCAACATGGTGCTCGTTCCAGTCGACTTGTGAAATCCATACATAATCAGTAAAGAAGAATATTTTCATGCCACAGACAGCCTGACAGTCCACCTATTAAAGCAAAGCCGCTTTGTGGAATGCTGTCTGTTGGAATATTTTTGCTTTTTGCTACACTCTTCCCTGGGACAACACAAAAACAAATGGACACCATAGCTCCTTTTCTTGAGTTCCCCAATTCTCTAACTCATCAACATCTCCTTGCTTAACCCGTTCAGAGCTAAACAGAAGAGAAACGAAACAACTAAAAGCTAAAAGCTGAGGGCTTTTTTAAAACTTGCCACTGTGCTGTAATTGTTCGAGGCTACCACTCCGCCTCCAAGATCTCAAGTCATGCCGCAGTCTTACCCTGGTCAAAGTCCGGAACCACGGCCTGGTACTGCGTTCCGACCCGCATCCCTCCTCCACCTGAGCGCACACACAAACACCGATGGCTATATTCAGAACCGTACTCATAGCAGTTCTCCGAGGTACACGTAGTCAGTTATACTACAGTGACTGAGGCTACCCACCATGCTCCTCGTCGCTGCTGGAGCCTGAACTTCCTTCTTCCCAGCAGCTGTTGGTACTGCTTCCATTACCGGACAAGTTCTTCCCACCGGTGTTGGTCGCTGCTCCGTGGCCGCTGCTGCCACTACCCGCCGGGGCTCGACCCCTTCTCTTCCCCAGGGCCTCCGGGTTTCTCTCCAGCATCGCCGGCATCAGGAGGACGAGAGCAGTTCAGGCTAACTGCCAACTGCTAAATCACTTAACAATTAGCCTGTTAGCTTAGCTATCCTACCTCCAGAGACAAACCAGCCAAATAGCCCTGGAGCTAAGCTAAAGGTTTGGGCCGGACACCAGCAGCACGTTTCAGTGTGAAACAAGTGTGAGGCTCCGTGTTCAAAAGTTGCAATTGAAGATCAGTGTGCTGCAACTCCGAGATGCTAACTGCTAACCGAAGCTCAAAAGAGTCCAAAAAGTTTCGGAGAAAACGGTCTGAACCGGGTATGAGCACATACAAGCAGACCAACAGCGAGAGACCGACCCAGAGCTGCAGAAAGTCCAAACCCCCCACACACAGTCAATTAGAGGGATAAGAGGGTCCGAAGCATGTGAGACTGATCGATCTGAGAGGAGGGTCAGAGTGTGATCTCTACCGCCATCACAGGTCATCTGTAACACTGCCGACACTCACAGCACAGGCACAGGGACGGATCAGTGCACTGGGCAGCAGATGGGCTTCATTTTTACAAACATTAGTGGAAAATCCTGTTTCACTGTCCAAGAGCTAGTGGCTGTAAGAAATTATGTGAAAATCTGCACAACAAAAATCTGAACTCCTTTGTCTAAATTTTCACATGTATAAATAAAATACATATATAATACAGTATATACTCTATATTTTTTTTATACAAAATATATATATTTATATTCCCTCATCTTGAACTTCAGTAACATCCCATCCTTAAAGCTGCAGTCGGCAGGTTTTCAAAATTCCGAGTCTAAAGTCGGAACATTTTTTACGTTATTAATTAATTAATAAATTTAACCTAATTTTACAACATTGTGTTTCATTATTGACATTTTTAAGCACTTATGATGAGTAAAATGCGGCATAACAATGCTTTATGAATAAAAGTTTTATTATAACCAATAAAATTATCACAAAATAGCACCACTTCCACAAAAATAACTTAAAATAAATTAAACAGTTATAAATACAAACACGCTTGACACGAGGACAGCAGAGGAAAGAAAAAAATGGACAAACTTTTTTTCAGTGTTTCCAGTCACCTTATTAAAGCTGCAGTCTGCAGGATTTGTTGTTGTCATACGTAAAGTCCTATTTTTTGGCATTTTAAGAGTTTACATGATCTATCAGAACGCTTGAAGTTGGAAACGGTGACCTCCGTAGTCGCAAAATCCAAGAAATGCTTATTTTTTAACCGAAAAATAAAAAGTTATTCAACTTCCTGTCCCGCCCCATCAAAACACATGAGAACTCGTGCACGCCAGATGCGCTTACACGACTCCTCATTCATCAACTCACCTGTCATTTGCGATCATGGAAGACACAGTAAGTAGACTAGCCCGTAATGAAGTTCAATAGTCTAGATAAATAAGCGTGGGGACGAGCCTACCTTGTATCGCGCGTGCACAATTGGTGATTGACAGGCAGCAGAGCCCAGCTCGTAAACCTGATTGGTTACCTTTTACCGTCCGGTCTGCAATTTTGTAAACAAACCTGCTGGCTTTGGAGGGACCTAGCGGGACATATAGGGGACCCAGAGAACCAGGGCTGTAGTGGTCAAATTAGAGGTGGGTAAACTATGAATTTTTTGATCAGACAGACCGTGACGCGACGTGACGCGACGCAACGCAACGTGACGCGACACAGCACAAAGGCTAGGCGTCCACTATTCCGGCACGTCAACGTAACTCGCCGGATTGGATGCCTAGTGTCGCCGTGTTGCTGCTGCAGTGGGCGTGTACAGAGGGGCCTGTATACGAAGTTGTAGATAGAACATACGGGCTCCGGGGGAAAGTAAATAACTTGTGATTTTAACCAACCGAAGTTTCTCCCTCTAAAAATTTGAGTTTTGGAGGGAAATTAATGTGTATAAATCGTCAGCAATGGAAAATTATTTCGTATTTCACCATGGCTGTGGATCTGCGAGCGAGGAGAGCTGCTGCTGCTGCTGCTGAGCCGACACAGGAGATCACATGATCTACAGTCATTGGATAACGCACTACGGCTGCCGTGGCAAATTTGCATAAACTTCGAGCGAGCCCAACTTTTTGACGTGCCGCAAGTGCCCCGCTCGCCGTGCCGGAATCCCAGCATGCTTTGCGAGCACGGCGACAACGATCGGCCGGATTTCATTGAAAATGAATTGAATGCGTTGGATACGGCTTGACGTGCCGGAATAGTGGACGCCTAGCGTAAGCAACGCAAGGTGTCGCGAATCTGTATGGCTGTCCTGGCCATATTCCATGACGTTATCAGTTAAAGTCATATTAAATCAATGACAGTCAACAAATGTGTTTGTAGTTTGTAGTTTATTAAATTTCAAATTTCAACAGTAAAGAAAAATATGTGTAGAGTAAGAACTATCTACAGTAGATATGGTGTGTGTGTGTGTGTGTGTGTGTGTGTGTGTGTGTGTGTGTGTGTGTGTGTTAGTATGCATGCTTTTTAAAGTAGTGCCCAGAGGGCCTCCTTGTCCGCTACGTCAGGTTCTGCCTTGCAGGGGCGTGTTCTGGGGTCCATGGCTCCCCTGTGCTTCACCAGCCAGGACTTCATTTCCAGGACACCAAATTTATTTTGGATTACAGTGAACCCTCGTTTTTCGCGGGGGTTACGTTCCAAAAAGAACCCGTGATAGGCGAAATCCGTGAAGTAGAAACCTTTTTTTTTTTTTTTTACAATTATTATACAATGAAATACTGCATAATGCATTGAAACCAAAGAACAAAGCCTTTTTACAGGCCCAAGCATTTGTTTAACAAATAAAAGTACTGTATAAACGTTTTTTTTTTGTTTTTTTTTTACAAATAACTACTGTAGCCTACTGTAAAATAATCATTTTCATCATCAATACGAACTGAAGGCTTCAAATTGCGGAGATCAGCACTGCCCCACCGCGACCCGAGTCATTGGATTAGAACGGGAGAAAATGAAAAATGATTTTGAAAAAAAAATACAAAGTACAGTGGGACAAATAGTGACTCACGTGTATTTCACTGCTCTTCTGACTGAGCCGCTGCATCCTGACTCGGCTCTGTAGCGTTTTTTTCTTCTAAAGCCCGCGGTGCAGGTGTGTTTTTTTCGAGAGAAGAATATCGGTAGTTGTTGTCGCTCTTTTTTCTTCTGGGCAAAAATATTTATATATACCGACATGCCACCATCGATTATGTTTGAGAACTGTAATGAACGTGTACGTGTACATATTAAACCACAACATTATTGACACACAGGTAGAGAAGAAGCGGAGAGACTGTTTAGCCAATCAGAATGCAGAACACAATGCACGATGCAAATCCGTGAAGCAGCGAGACCGTGAAAGGTGAACCGCGTTATAGCGAGGGTTCACTGTATTCCAACGGCAGATCACAAGGCGCAGGGAACTTTGACGTGCGTAATTGCCATTAGGAGCTGCGTAAACGCTATTTAGAGGTGGGTAAACGCTATTTCCTAAATTCCAGAGGTGCGTAAACGGCGTTTACGTGCGTTTACCCTCCACTACAGCCCTGTAGAGAACTATTTTTTTTTGTATTGGGGTATTTAATGTACTACTTTCAGAATCCCCGGACAGTTCCAGGCATTATGCTTGAAAAAGAGTTGCAGACTGCAGCTTTAATTGAAAGCTGCTTGTGATTGGTCAGATGTGTGGAGCACACGCTTGACATGAGGGCAGTGGAGACATTAAGGCACCGACTGAGGAAAAAAAACTCCGTCTAGCACTGGCAGAAGCAGAGCAAAACGCGCAAGGAGGGGGAGGGGGAGGGAGAGGGAGAGGGGAGAGACAGCTGGGAGAGACAGAGAGGCACCGAAGGACAAAAAAAACGACGTGGAAGAAAAAACTGACGGCTCTGTGGCACTTGCAGAGCACAAGCGCAACGACAGGGAGGAGGAGAGATACTGAAAGAAAAAAAACGGCTCCCAAATAGGATCCCAAAACGGCTCCCATTGTGGAGCCGGTTCCTGTCGTTCACTTCAAAGAGCCGGCTCTTACGGTGCGTTCACACCAGTCGCGGTCGGGCGACGCGATTACATACAAAGTCAATGCAAAGACGCGATTAGACGCGGATTCGAGCCGGCGGCGCGATGAGGCGCGGTGGGGCGGCGCGGTGAGGCGCGGTGAGGCGGTGCGGTGATGCGGTGGCCGCCGAGCGATTGAAAATATGCGATTCGCGCGAGTTCAAAAAATCCAACTTTGGCGAAATATTCGCGCCAGACAGCCTATCAGCGTTGAGATTCTGGCCGACAGTGACGTGGAGACAGATGGACAGGCGCTGTCTGTGACATGCAGATGGGACTGCAGATGGAAATTAGCTTCTACGCTACAATCTGGTGCAGGTCATCTCTTTACTTTGTAATTAATGTACTTTGCACATGGTCCCTGACAAAATAAAATAAAAAAATTAAATCACCGTCTTCTCCAGGAGTTCCGTCTGGATGACGGCCGCCTCCAGCGGCACCCCAGGCCCACCAGGACCCAGCCCGACGACCCGCTCGGGAGGACCGGCGCCGCGATCTCTCGGCAGGACACCAACCACAGGCGCCCCGCAGCTGAAACGGAGCCGCGGCCCAGCTGCGGAGCCCCTGCAGCCGGCGTCCCGCCGAGAGATCACGGTACCGATCCTCCCGAGCAGGCCACCAAACTGGGTCCCGGCGAGCACGAAACACCGCTGGAAGCGGCCGCCACGGGAGGATCGGTGCCGTGATCTCTCGGCGGGACGCCGGCTGCAGGCGCTCCGCAGCTGGGCCGCGGCTCCGTTTCAGCTGCGGGGCGCCTGTGGCATGGTGTCCTGCCGAGAGATCGCGGCGCCGGTCCTCCCGAGCGGGTCGTCGGGCTGGGTCCTGGTGGGCCTGGGGTGCCGCTGGAGGCGGCCGTCATCCAGACGGAACTCATGGAGGACCGGCGCCGCGATCTCTCGGCCCAGCTGCGGAGCGCCTGCAGCCGGCGTCCCGCCGAGAGATCACGGCACCGATCCTCCCGTGGCGGCCGCTTCCAGCGGTGTTTCGGGCTCGCCGGGACCCAGTTTGGTGGCCTGCTCGGGAGGATCGGTGCCGTGATCTCTCGGCGGGATGCCGGCTGCAGGCGCCGGTCCTCCCGAGCGGGTCGTCGGGCTGGGTCCTGGTGGGCCTGGGGTGCCGCTGGAGGCGGCCGTCATCCAGACGCAACTCCTGGAGAAGGCGATGAAATTATCCGAGCTGAATGCACCACCGGATGATGTCACTGATCCAGAGACGACGGCGTGTGCGTTTCAGACGAATCTCGGACTGCCACAGCACGTACAAGGACGCGATCAGCCATGGATAGCCCCTTGAGCTAATCACTCGTTTTTTACTCGCGCGAAAGAGGCGTTTGAGGCGATGGAATTTAATTTACACCTGCGGCAACGATCGCGCGATGAAGGCGGTGCGAATATTCGCATCGCGTTTGGTGTGAACGCACCGTTAGAGCCGGATCGTTCGCGAACGACACATCACTATGGGGCAGACTCACGCTCAGCAGCGTGTGCACAAGCTGTGATTGACAGGTAGGATTCCTCCACCCTAACTTGATTGGTTAAAAACAGCCGGGAGCGCTCGGTTTTTGTAAGCATGATTACAGGCTTCAGAGGGAGCTACAGAATTCGTTATTTTTCCTAAACAGCCTATTTAATATTCTACTTCCAGAATCCCATGACAGTTCAAGCTAATATGACTAAAAAAAAGTTGCCGACCGCAGCTTTAATCCAGAGGGTTTAATGTGACGTCAGCCCACCCTTTGCAGCAATAACAGCTTCAGCTCTTCTGGGCAAGCTTTCCACAAGGTTTAGGAGTGTTTATGGGAGTTTCTGACCATTCTTCAAGGTTTAGGAGTGTTTATGGGAGTTTCTGACCATTCTTCAAGGTTTAGGAGTGTTTATGGGAGTTTTTGACCATTCTTCCAGGTTTAGGAGTGTTTATGGGAGTGTTTGACCATTCTTCAAGGTTTAGGAGTGTTTATGGGAGTGTTTGACCATTTTTCAAGGTTTAGGAGTGTTTATTCAAATTCAAATTCAATTCAATTCAATTCAATTTCAAATTCAAAAATACTTTATTTATCCCAGAGGGAAATTAAATGTTGATGTAACTCAATTAAATCAAGGAGTTATTATAGATGCTGATGGCTGTGGGCAGGAAAGATTTCCTGTAGCGGTCCGTTTTGCATCCAAACTGAAGAAGCCTTTGACTGAAGAGACTCTGTTTTCCGATAACAGTCTCATGGAGAGGATGTTCAGGGTTGTCCATAATTCTCTTGATTTTATGCAAAATCCTTCTTTGCATTATTGTCTCCAGAGGTTCCACAGTTGTCCCCAGAACAGAACCAGCCTTCCTTATCAGGTTGTTGAGTCTTTTTAGGTCCCTGGTTCTGATGCTGCTGCCCCAACAGATGACGCTAGAGGAAATGACGCTCTCAACAACAGACTTGTAGAAGATCTGCAACATCTTGTTGCAAACCTTGAAGGACCTTAGCTTCCTCAAGAAGTACAGTCTGCTCTGTCCTTTCTTGTAGATGGCTTCACTGTTGTGTCTCCAGTCCAGTCTGTTGTCCAGATGAACACCAAGGTATTTATATTCCTCAACCACCTCCACTTCTTCTCCCATGATGGAAACAGGGTTTGATCTGACCCTGTTTCTCCTGAAATCTACAATCATCTCCTTTGTTTTGTTAACATTCAAGATGAGATGATTGTTCCCACACCATGCCACAAAGCGGTCCACCAGCTCTCTGTACTCAGCTTCTTGTCCATCTCTGATACACCCGACAACTGCAGAGTCATCTGAATATTTCTGTAGATGACAGGAGTCTGACTTGTACTGGAAGTCTGAAGTGTACAGAGTGAAAAGGAATGGTGAGAGTACAGTCCCCTGTGGTGCTCCTGTGCTGCTGATCACCTGGTTAGACACACAATTCTTCAGTCTGACAAACTGTGGCCTGTTTGTCAGGTAGTCATTAATCCAGGTGATTGTTGAGGCCTCCACCTGAGTCTTCTGGAGTTTCAGACGAAGCAGATCAGGCTGAATTGTGTTAAATGCACTGGAGAAATCAAAGAACATGATCCTCACAGTGCTGCCTGCTTTGTCCAGATGACAGTGGATTTGTTGAAGCAGGTGTATGATAGCATCCTCAACTCCAAATCCATGGCGATAAGCAAACTGCAGGGGGTCCTGATATGTGCTGGTTTGCTTACACAGGTGGGTCAACAGGAGTCTCTCCAGGACCTTCATGATGTGGGATGTCAGGGCAACAGGTCTGTAGTCATTGATGACTGAAGGGTGAATTTTCTTTGGTACCGGAACCAGACAGGATGTCTTCCACAACAGTGGTACCTTCTCTTGGGTCAAGCTAAGGTTGAAAAGGTGTTGCAGAATCCCACAGAGCTGCTCTGCACAGGCCTTCAGGACTCGGGGGCTGACACCATCTGGACCTGCAGCCTTGTTCCGGTTCAGTCTCTCCAACTGCCTCTTCACCTGAATTCTAGAAACAGAAAAGTGGGAGGGGGAGGCAAAGGGAACAGCAGCATCTCCTGATTTGGTTGAAGACAAACTAGTGGAAGCAGAAGAATCCATGACTGAGGTGGAGGTGGAGATGTTACAGGAAAGCTGTGGGTCAGAGGAGGGTGGGATGTCTCTTTGGCTGGGAACAGGAGGGGAGGATGGTGAGCTTGTTCCTGAACTGAACCTGTTGAAGAATGTGTTCAGCTCATTTGCTCTGTCCAGACATCCATCCATCCGATCCTCCCTCTGCTTGAGGCCTGTGATCTTCTTCATTCCTGACCACACATCTCTGATATTGTTCCTCTGCAGTTTACTTTCAAGCTTCTTTCTATACACCTCCTTGCTTTCTCTGATCTTGACTTTGAGCTGCTTCTGTATACTCCTCAGTAACTCCCTGTCTCGCTCCCTAAAGGCTCTTTTTTTCTTGTTCAATAGTTCCTTTAGCTCACTGGTGATCCAGGGTTTGTTATTAGGGAAGCATCTCACTGTTCTGGTGGGGATGGTGTTGTCCACACAGAAGTTTATATAGTCAGTCACACACTCAGTCATGGCATTAATGTCCTCTCCATGTGGCTTACAAAGAGAAATCCAATCGGTTGCATCAAAACAACCCTGTAAGGCTTCTTCAGCTTCCTGTGACCACTTTCTAACAGTCCTTTTTGTGACAGGTAGTCTCTGGACAAGGGGTTTATACGCTGAACAGAGAAAAACAAGGTTGTGATCTGATTTACCCAGGGGAGGTCTTGATTTGGAAATGTATGAATCCTTGACATTTGTGTAAAACAAATCCAATGTCTTGTTTTCTCTGGTAGAGCAGCTGACAAACTGTTGAAAAGTTGGCAGTGTAGCAGAGAGTGAGGCATGATTAAAATCACCAGATATTGCCACAAAAGAATTGGGGTGTTGTGTCTGTATCTTAGCAACAACGGAACTGATGACATCACATGCAGTGTCGGCAACAGCTGAGGGTGGAATGTAAACAGCCACCAAAACAACACTGGTGAACTCTCTTGGCAAATAATATGGACGAAAACTTACTGCCAATAGTTCAATGTCAGGACTGCAGAGACGACTCTTTACAGTAACATGTCCTGGGTGACACCATCTGTTGTTGACAAGCACTGCCAATCCACCCCCTTTCCTTTTCCTGCTACTCATTAAATCTCGATCTGCTCGTACAGTCAGGAAGCCCGGCAGAGAGAGGCTGGAGTCGGGGATATGATCCTGCAGCCATGTCTCAGTAAAACACAAAATGCTACATTCCCGATATTCTTGCTGAGTCCTTGTCAAGGCTAGAAGTTCATCCAACTTGTTAGCAAACGATCTTACATTGCCCATGATGACGGATGGCAGAGATGGTTTGAACTTCTTCTTTCTTTCTCTCCTGTTTGCTCCTGCTCTGCATCCACGACGCCTCCTTTTCAATTCCAGTGGGATTTCTGGCTTCAGTTGTCGAATTACTTCTGCTTTTCCAATGTTAATCAGCTGCTCCCTGTTGTAAACCACCCTGTTGCTTTGGTTATGCATCATAACAAAAGAGCAAAATATACATAAGTATTGGGAAAAATCAATCCAGCTGCACAACATCCAAGGCAGGAAGGAACAGTTGTCCAAAAAATGCAATTTCTTCCAAGAAAAAACAGGAATGAAATTTAGAAAAAAAAGAGAAAATCTAAATGTGAGGTACAGAGCTACTCCAACGTGCTGCCACGCTCAGCGGCGCATTCTAGAAGTAGAATGCGCTAGAATTCATGGCACTAGAATTTATGGGAGTGTTTGACCATTCTTCAAGCTTTAGGAGTGTTTATAGGAGTGTTTGACCATTCTTCAAGCTTTAGGAGTGTTTATGGGAGTTTTTGACCATTCTTCAAGGTTTATGAGTGTTTATGGGAGTTTGTGACCATTCTTCAAGGTTTAGGAGTGTTTATGGGAGTGTTTGACCATTCTTCAAGGTTTAGGAGTGCTTATGGGAGTTTCTGACCATTCTTCAAGCTTTAGGAGTGTTTATGGTAGTGTTTGACCATTCTTCAAGCTTTAGGAGTCTTTATGGGAGTTTTTGACCATTCCTTAAGCTTTAGGAGTGTTTATGGGAGTATTTGACCATTCTTCAAGCTTTAGGAGTGTTTATGGGAGTTTTTGACCATTCTTCAAGCTTTAGGAGTGTTTATGGGAGTGTTTGACCATTCTTCAAGCTTTAGGAGTGTTTATGGGAGTTTTTGACCATTCTTCAAGCTTTAGGAGTGTTTATGGGAGATTTTGACCATTCTTCAAGCTTTAGGAGTGTTTATGGGAGTTTTTGACCATTCTTCAAGGTTTAGGAGTGTTTATGGGAGTTTTTGACCATTCTTCAAGCTTTAGGAGTGTTTATGGGAGTTTTTGAACATTCTCCAAGCTTTAGGAGTGTTCATGTGAGTGTTTATACCATTCTTCAAGCTTTAGGAGTGTTTATGGGAGTGTTTGACCATTCTTCAAGGTTTAGGAGTGTTTATGGGAGTTTCTGACCATTCTTCAAGGTTTAGGAGTGTTTATGGGAGTGTTTGACCATTCTTCAAGCTTTAGGAGTGTTTATGGGAGTTTTTGACAATTCCTCAAGCTTTAGGAGTGTTTATGGGAGTGTTTGACCATTCTTCAAGCTTTAGGAGTGTTTATGGGAGTGTTTGACCATTCTTCAAGGTTTAGGAGTGTTTATGGGAGTTTCTGACAATTCTTCAAGGTTTAGGAGTGTTTATGGGAGTGTTTGACCATTCTTCAAGCTTTAGGAGTGTTTATGGGAGTTTTTGACCATTCCTCAAGCTTTAGGAGTGTTTATGGGAGTGTTTGACCATTCTTCAAGCTTTAGGAGTGTTTATGGGAGTTTTTGACCATTCCTCAAGCTTTAGGGGTGTTTATGGGAGTTTGTGACCATTCTTCAAGGTTTAGGAGTGTTTATGGGAGTTTCTGACCATTCTTCAAGGTTTAGGAGTGTTTATGGGAGTGTTTGACCATTCTTCAAGCTTTAGGAGTGTTTATGGGAGTTTTTGACAATTCCTCAAGCTTTAGGAGTGTTTATGGGAGTGTTTGACCATTCTTCAAGCTTTAGGAGTGTTTATGGGAGTGTTTGACCATTCTTCAAGGTTTAGGAGTGTTTATGGGAGTTTCTGACAATTCTTCAAGGTTTAGGAGTGTTTATGGGAGTGTTTGACCATTCTTCAAGCTTTAGGAGTGTTTATGGGAGTTTTTGACCATTCCTCAAGCTTTAGGAGTGTTTATGGGAGTGTTTGACCATTCTTCAAGCTTTAGGAGTGTTTATGGGAGTTTTTGACCATTCCTCAAGCTTTAGGGGTGTTTATGGGAGTTTGTGACCATTCTTCAAGGTTTAGGAGTGTTTATGGGAGTTTGTGACCATTCTTCAAGGTTTAGGAGTGTTTATGGGAGTGTTTGACCATTCTTCAAGGTTTAGGAGTGCTTATGGGAGTTTCTGACCATTCTTCAAGCTTTAGGAGTGTTTATGGTAGTGTTTGACCATTCTTCAAGCTTTAGGAGTCTTTATGGGAGTTTTTGACCATTCCTTAAGCTTTAGGAGTGTTTATGGGAGTATTTGACCATTCTTCAAGCTTTAGGAGTGTTTATGGGAGTTTTTGACCATTCTTCAAGCTTTAGGAGTGTTTATGGGAGTGTTTGACCATTCTTCAAGCTTTAGGAGTGTTTATGGGAGTTTTTGACCATTCTTCAAGCTTTAGGAGTGTTTATGGGAGATTTTGACCATTCTTCAAGCTTTAGGAGTGTTTATGGGAGTTTTTGACCATTCTTCAAGGTTTAGGAGTGTTTATGGGAGTTTTTGACCATTCTTCAAGCTTTAGGAGTGTTTATGGGAGTTTTTGAACATTCTCCAAGCTTTAGGAGTGTTCATGTGAGTGTTTATACCATTCTTCAAGCTTTAGGAGTGTTTATGGGAGTGTTTGACCATTCTTCAAGGTTTAGGAGTGTTTATGGGAGTTTCTGACCATTCTTCAAGGTTTAGGAGTGTTTATGGGAGTGTTTGACCATTCTTCAAGCTTTAGGAGTGTTTATGGGAGTTTTTGACAATTCCTCAAGCTTTAGGAGTGTTTATGGGAGTGTTTGACCATTCTTCAAGCTTTAGGAGTGTTTATGGGAGTGTTTGACCATTCTTCAAGGTTTAGGAGTGTTTATGGGAGTTTCTGACAATTCTTCAAGGTTTAGGAGTGTTTATGGGAGTGTTTGACCATTCTTCAAGCTTTAGGAGTGTTTATGGGAGTTTTTGACCATTCCTCAAGCTTTAGGAGTGTTTATGGGAGTGTTTGACCATTCTTCAAGCTTTAGGAGTGTTTATGGGAGTTTTTGACCATTCCTCAAGCTTTAGGGGTGTTTATGGGAGTTTGTGACCATTCTTCAAGGTTTAGGAGTGTTTATGGGAGTTTTTGACCATTTTTCAAGATTTAGGAGTGTTTATGGGAGTGTTTCACCATTCTTCTAGGTGTAGGAGTGTTTATGGGAGTGTTTGACCTTTCTTCAAGCTTCAGGAGTGTTTATTGGAGTTTTTAACCATTCTTCAAGCTTTAGGAGTGTTTATGGGAGTGTTTGACCATTCTTCAAGGTTTAGGAGTGTTTATGGGAGTGTTTGACCATTCTTCAAGCTTTAGGAATGTTTATGGGAGTGTTTGACCATTCTTCAAGCTTTAGGAGTGTTTATGGGAGTGTTTGACATTCTTCAAGGTTTAGGAGTGTTTATGGGAGTGTTTGACCTTTCTTCAATTTTTAGGAATGTTTATGGGAGTTTTTGACCATTCCTCAAGCTTTAGGAGTGTTTATGGGAGTGTTTTACCATTCTTCAAGCTTTAGGAGTGTTTATGGGAGTGTTTGACCATTCTTCAAGCTTTAGGGGTGTTTATGGGAGTTTGTGACCATTCTTCAAGGTTTAGGAGTGTTTATGGGAGTTTTTGACCATTCTTCAAGATTTAGGAGTGTTTATGGGAGTGTTTCACCATTCTTCTAGGTGTAGGAGTGTTTATGGGAGTGTTGGACCTTTCTTCAAGCTTCAGGAGTGTTTATGGGAGTTTTTAACCATTCTTCAAGCTTTAGGAGTGTTTATGGGAGTGTTTGACCATTCTTCAAGCTTTAGGAATGTTTATGGGAGTGTTTGACCATTCTTCAAGCTTTAGGAGTGTTTATGGGAGTGTTTGACATTCTTCAAGGTTTAGGAGTGTTTATGGGAGTGTTTGACCATTCTTCAATTTTTAGGAATGTTTATGGGAGTTTTTGACCATTCCTCAAGCTTTAAGAGTGTTTATGGGAGTGTTTGACCATTCTTCAAGCTTTAGGAGTCTTTATGGGAGTGTTTGACCATTCTTCAAGGTTTAGGAGTGTTTATGGGAGTGTTTGACCATTCTTCAAGGTTTACGAGTGTTTATGGGAGTGTTTGACCATTCTTCAAGTTTTAGGAGTGTTTATGGGAGTGTTTGACCATTCTTCAAGCTTTAGGAGTGTTTATGGGAGTGTTTGACCATTCTTCAAGGTTTAGGAGTGTTTATGGGAGTGTTTGACCATTCTTCAAGCTTTAGGAGTGTTTATGGGAGTTTTTGACCATTCCTCAAGCTTTAGGAGTGTTTATGGGAGTGTTTGACCATTCTTCAAGCTTTAGGATTGTTTATGGGAGTGTTTGACCATTCTTCAAGGTTTAGGAGTGTTTATGGGAGTTTCTGACCATTCTTCAAGGTTTAGGAGTGTTTGACCATTCTTCAAGCTTTAGGAGTGTTTATGGGAGTTTTTGACCATTCCTCAAGCTTTAGGAGTGTTTATGGGAGTGTTTGACCATTCTTCAAGCTTTAGGAGTGTTTATGGGTGTTTTTGACCATTCTTCAAGGTTTAGGAGTGTTTATGGGAGTGTTTGACCATTCTTCAAGCTTTAGGTATGTTTATTGGAGTGTTTGACCATTCTTCAAGTGTCACAGCCCGGCTCTAAGGCTGTAACAAAAATGGGTGACAGACGAAAGCTTCCAAATTTCAAACAACTTTTATTAACAAAATAATCTAAACTAAGGAAACGTGGAAGTCAGTTGTCAGTCGTGTATGCATGCCTGAGTGTGTGAATGTGTAAGCGATCAAAAACAACAAAACAGCCGCCGCCCTGCAAGTCAAAGGCAAGTCAGGAGGTGTCGAAACTGGCAAGAGAGAAGCTTTTGAAGCACAGGCTCCAGGTGTGCCCAATCAGTCTGACGAGCACTCCGTACTCTCTGTAGAAGGGAAAAGGCACTGAAGAGAACCGGGACATCTAGTGGAGCGGAGGGGTCGTCACACCCCCCCCCTCATAAAAACAAAGTTCCCCCCTGGAACTAAAAAAAAGGCACATGCACCATACTGCAAACCCCAGTCAGCCAGGCAACCCGCCCTCTCTGCAACCCAGCAACTCCGGCGCCTGAAGAAGCGAGACACAGTGATGAGGAAGCCTGAAAAACCAAAGTAAACCATAATGGCACAGTACACATTTAAATATAAGGTGCTCTGGATAGAGCGTCAGCCACAATGTTATCCGAGCCTTTAATGTGGCGTATATTCAAACAATAAGACTGCAAAAATAACACCCATCGCATCAATCTGCGGTTTGGACACTGTAATGAATGCAGGAAAGTTATAGGATTATGGTCAGTAAAGACCACCAGAGGAACACTGCCAGAATCTAGGTACACTTCAAAGTGCTGCAAAGCCCAGATGAGCGCAAGTGTCTCTCTTTCGATAACAGAGTAGTTCAATTGAAACCGATTAAACTTTTTGGAGTAAAAACTCACAGGTCGTTCAACACCATAATCATCACACTGAAATAACACCGCACCTGCACCTACGTCACTCGCATCCACCTGCAGTTGGAAAGGTTGGTCCATGCGTGGAGCTGCAAGCACAGGAGGAGAACAAAGGACGGATTTCACATTGTCAAAAGCTTGCTGACATGAAGGTGACCAGATGTATTTTGCTTTCCCCTTTAACAAGTCTGTTAGAGGAGCTACCACAGTGGAAAAGTTTTTACAAAAACTGCGGTAGTACCCCACAAGACCCAGAAACCGTTGGAGTTCTTTTTTCGTTGCTGGTACTGGATACTGCACGATTGCAGTCACCTTTGCCTGCACAGGCCGCACATTCCCCTGCCCCACTACCTTACCCAGGTATGTGACGGTGGCTTTGGCAAACTCACACTTTGCCAGGTTAATGGTTAAGCGTGCGTCAGCTAAACGATCAAACAGCTTTTTAATACGGACCAGATGTTCTTCCCACGTATTACTGTAGATCACCACATCGTCGAGATAGACGGCACAACCCTCCAATCCAGACACAACCATATTCATAAGGCGCTGGAACGTCGCTGGTGCGTTCCGCAACCCAAAACTCATAACTAAGTAAGAGAAAAGACCCGAGGGAGTTATAAAAGCAGAGATCTCCCTGGCTCTCTTGGACAGTGGAACTTGCCAGTAACCCTTTAATAAATCGAACTTGCTCACAAACTGAGCTGAGCCGACCTGATCTACGCAGTCTTCCATTCGCGGTAGGGGATAAGCATCTGGTTTTGTAACCCCATTTACCTTCCGGTAGTCCGTGCAAAACCTGGGACTCTTGTCAGACTTATCTACCAACAAACAAGGTGATGCCCAGCTAGATGCAGAGGGTTCAGCAATACCATTAACAAGCATGTACTGTATTTCCCTGTCCATGACCTTGCGCTTCTCTTCCGACACCCGGTAGAAACGTTGGCGGATTGGCTGCGTTTCACCTACATCAATATCATGTTCAATTAGGTGAGTTCGACTTGGTACGTCACCAAACAAACACAGATACTCATTTATCAGAGCAAACAGCTCAGAGCTCCCTACCTCAGACAAGTGTCCAAACAGAAGTTTCATTTTTTTCAGAGTTTCAGAATTGTTTAACCTCCCACGTAACAAACTTTCATCAGGTTGGATAACCCCGTCAACCTCGGGTACAGACAAAAACCTCAAACCTCCTACTGCAGCAGCCACAGCCTTACCTGTCCTTGTCTGTTCCTCACCTTTGGATGTGTCGACCTGCCGAGTATAATAAGGTTTCAATAAATTGACATGACAAAGTTGTGTGGACTTCCTACGGCCCGGTGTTGACAGCAAATAATTCTGGTCTGACAGCTGGCGTAACACTGTAAACGGGCCAGTAAACTTTGCCTGGAAAGGGGAGCTGAAAACTGGCAACAACGCAAGTACCTGATCACCAGGGCTAAACTGCCGCTGCTCAGCTTTATGGTCATACAGACGCTTCATTTTCCCCTGGGAAGAGGTCAACTTCTCTCTAGCCATCTCCCCCCCAGCATACAACCGGTGGCGAAAACCATTTACATAATCAACCAAATTACTCGGCGGTTCCGACAGCCCCACAGCATCATGCAATAATGTGAGTGGCCCACGCACTGTGTGTCCAAAAACTAGCTCATTTGGACTAAACCCGGTGCTCTCCTGCACCACTTCTCAAGCAGCCAACAGAAGCCAAGGCAGCCCATCCTCCCAGTCCTGGTTTAGTTCAACACAGTAGCCACGCAACAGAGATTTCAGGGTCTGGTGAAATCTTTCCAGAGCCCCTTGACTCTGAGCATGGTACGCAGAAGCCTGATTATGCTTTACAACCAGTTGTTTCAAAACCTGAGCGAACAAATGAGAGGAAAAGTTTGATCCCTGATCACTCTGGATTACTTTTGGAATGCCAAAGATGGAAATTAACTGCGTCAGAGCCTTTACCACAGACCTAGCAGTAATGGTGCAAAGCGGGTACGCAGCTGGATACCTTGTGCTCTGACACATTACTGTCAGCAAATAATTACTACCACCCTTGGAACGAGGCAAAGGACCGACACAATCAATAATCAAATGTTCAAATGGCTGTAATATTGCTGGGATAGGATACAGAGGAACCGGTTTAAAACTCTGGTTTGGCTTACCGGTCATCTGACATGTATGGCATGTTCTAATGTACCTTGACACATCCTTTTTTAACCAAGGCCAGAAAAAGTACCGCAGAATATAATTATAAGTCTTATGGACACCCAGATGCCCAGACTGATCATGGGAAGCCTTCAGCACCTCACTGCGAAATTTAGAAGGAACAACAATCTGCCAGACCGGGTCACCAACAAAGTTTTCCCCATGAAGCAGCCATTTCCGCACCAACAACTCATCCTTCAGCACGTACCCACTTGCAACACTCTCTGCCTCCTTAACAGTGAGAACCTGATCAAACTACTGACTCAGAGAGGGATCTGCTCTCTGCTCCGCCAGCAGGTCACTGCGAGAAACAGACAAAAGAGACTCAGGGATGTCTACGGAGAAAAGCTCACTTTCTCCTGCTCTCTCATCCTCCAGGTCAGTATTAGACTCAGACTCAACACGGCACATAGCTCGTGTCACCGCACAGGCCGTGAAAACTCCAGGAAAACACTGAGCACTCTCATCTGGCCTTCCTGTAACAACAGGTGAAGATGTTACTATGGGTGGAGGTGGCAGACCATCAGCCCACACATGTCTCCCAGCAAGATCATTACCAAGAATAATATCCACCCCCTTAAGGGGAAGTGCAGGACGCACCCCCATGGTAACCTCACCCTGAACCAACCCACAGTGCAGCATCAGTTTATGCAGCGGAACTGGCAACACCATTAGCCCCATTCCCTGCATCAAAATGGAGTCTCCAGTATTTGTTTCCTCAGAAAAAGGCAACACAGAACTCACAATATATGAGTCAAAAGCCCCCGTATCTCTCAGAATTTTTACCGGCACAGTACCATCACTCCCAACCAGTGACACATAGCCATCCGAGACAAAAGCTGAGAAATCAGCCTTATCCAAACTGCACTTACCTCCAGCTTCCACCTGCTGGGAGGAGGAAATGATAGGATTAACACGTTTATCAGAGGCAGCAAGAGCAACAGATTTAACCTGGGGACCACTATTCCTACGTTTAGGACAATCACCCTTCCAATGCCCCCTGCCTTTGCAATAGTGGCATGTTTTAGTTGAGTCAAACTGTACTTGACCATATGCAACCCGTTCTGGTCTGCTGTTACCCAGATGACCAATTCCTTCATCTCCCTTCACATGACTTGCCCCACGTTTACCACCTCCCCGGTAACCAAAATCATCCCGAGAGTGGTACTCACGGCCACCCCTGTGTGTAAGCACATACTCATCTGCCAGCTTAGCGGCCTTGGCAGCAGTCTTCACTTTATGTTCACTAATGTACACAGTGATGTGACTGGGAATAGAGTTCTTAAACTGCTCTAGAACAACCAAATTACAAAGGTCACCAAAAGTGCTGACTTCCAAGGAAGCACACCACCAACTGAAATGAGTCTCCAGCTCCCTGGCAAACTCAACATGAGTCTGCTTCCCAGACTTCTCCCAGCTCCTAAACCTTTGTCGGTACGCCTCCGGCACCAACTCATAAGCGGTCAAAACAGCCTCCTTCACAGTGATGTAAACTTTACTTTCAGCTACTGTGAGAGCAGAGTACGCTTCCTGCGCTTTACCTGTTAACACACACTGTAGCAACAGTGTTCGGTCTGAATCTGACCACCCCCTACTGTCAGCCACGCGCTCAAACAGGGAGAAAAATGTGTCCGGATCTCGCTCACCAAACTGAGGAACCAAACGCAGGTTACTGGCAACATCAAACGAACCAGAATTTAACCTACCAGAAGCATGGCCTGCACCCCCTAAAGTCAGCCTACGCTCCTCCACTTCCAGCCTTTTCACCTCAGCCTGTAACTCAAGCAACTTACACTTCTGTTCAAAAGTTAAACCAGGATCACCAGACACAACAGCTTCTGAAACCGTACCGGCAGCCTGCGACTTACCAGGTTTGATAACCTCCGACTCAGTCAGATTAGCTTTGATACTTTCCTTAGACCGTCTATCACTGATCTCTAATTCAAAATGATCAGCAATCCTTAGTAACTGGTCGCGTGTGCAGCGCTCCAGCCCCTCCTCGGACGGATCACTCAAAAAATCCTCTACACTAGCCATGCCAACTAACAAACAATTACCTGTCCAAAATACAGATTACGCCTACCAATGCACCCGAACCAAATTACAAAAGCCTACTTACCTGAGTTGAACCAGCCCACAAGCACCGCAACGTCACAGTAGAGCCGTCCCTCTAACTGCCTCACCAACCTCTAGCTAAGCTCCCCCCTAGTCTTCGGATGTTACTTGTGGTGGGTTCTTATGCACCAACGCCCGTGAGCCCGGTAAAGCAACCAAAAATTAATGGCGACTCACCTGCAGCTCCGGATGTGCTCCCGAGACAACTGCTCTGACCACGTTCACAACGCTCTAAAAAACACCCCCCCCAACGAACTCCAAAAGGGAACTCGCTGTAAAGCCTAACAGGGACAGAACCACCGTGAGCCACCACGGCCCCGTACGGGACCAGACAACTCGGTGCCAAACAAAACACACGATCTCCAAACAGACTTACAGCAGCTGGCTCACTGACCAAAACAACCAACAACCATCACTTTCGTCAACTTCTCCCAACAAAAAAAATCTCACCTCTATTCGCAACTATAACTACAGCTAATCTCTTATGTCACCGAATTAGCGGACGATCGGACGAGCCCCCATTTGTCACAGCCCGGCTCTAAGGCTGTAACAAAAATGGGAGACAGACGAAAGCTTCCAAATTTCAAACAACTTTTATTAACAAAATAATCTAAACTAAGGAAACGTGGAAGTCAGTTGTCAGTCGTGTATGCATGCCTGAGTGTGTGAATGTGTAAGCGATCAAAAACAAGAAACAGCCGCCGCCCTGCAAGTCAAAGGCAAGTCAGGAGGGGTCGAAACTCTCTCTCTCTCTCTCTTTCGGATTTTATATTGGCGGTTGGCAAACAACTTTTAGTAGCATTACCGCCACCTACTGATATGGAGTGTGGATCACATGACATTTATCTATATCCCTATATTTATATATACCCGTTCAATATATATATATATATATATATATATATATATATACATATATATATTCACACACCTATATATATATATATATATATATATACCTATACGTCAACACTCATCTATACACCCATATATCTATTTATGCCTACACTTTTACATACTCCCTACTCATATACCCTCATTTATATCTATACTATACCACTTTATCTATACTATATTCTATTATATAACCTACACCGTTTTAAATAATAAAAAATTACCTGATAACATCTGTTTCCTGATTCTTTTTGCAATAAATCTACTATATCTAATTTCATTTTCATCCTACTAAGCTTTCTAATTAAATTATTTCTCTGAACCTGATAATTCCTACAATATATCATAACATGTTCTATTGTCTCATCTTCCCCACACTCACATTTCCCTGATTGATGTTTTCCTATCATATATAAGTTTTTATTTAATCCATTATGTCCAATTCTAAGTCTTGTTATAATGATCTCCTCTCTCCTACTTCTTTCTGTTCTTCTCATTTTCCCTATTTCCTGAATTATACACTATACTCCCATAATCCAATACTGACCTAATTAAACCTGTATAAATAGCTTTCAATGACCTTCTATCAGCCCCCCACTCATTACCAACTAAACATCTCATTATATTCAAAACCTTCCTACATTTATCTATTATTTTCTTAATGTGTACACCCCAAGTCATTCTTTCATCCAACCATAACCCAAGAAATTTAAATTGCTTAACTCTTTCCAATTCCTGACCATATATTTTCAACTTAATTTCTCCATCCACTCTTTTCCTTGTAAAAAACATTATTTTAGTTTTTTCCACAGAAAACCTAAATCCCCATTTATATGACCACTTTTCCACCATTGAAATTGCTTCCTGTAGCTTCTTTACAATAAATTTTAAATTCCTTCCTCTTTTCCACATTGCTCCATCATCAGCAAACAGTGAACAACCCATTCCTCCTTCTGATTCCTTAAACATATCATTTACTATCACAGAAAATAATACTGGACTTACTATGCTTCCTTGTGGTGTCCCATTTTCTATATTAAAATTTTCAGAATATTCCTTCCCTATTCTCACTTGTATTTTTCTTTCTTCTAAAAATGTTTTAATCCATTTAAACATGTTACCACTTATACCCATTCTTCTAATTTTAACTAATAACCCTTCCCTCCACATCATATCATACGCTCTTTCAATATCAAAAAATACTGCTACTACACTCTCTTTATTTACTTGAGCCTTCCTAATTTCATGCTCTAAACCTATTATTGGATCCATTGTACTCCTCCCTTTTCTAAATCCGCTTTGAACCTCTGTTATAAGTCCTTTACTTTCTATATAATATATCAATCTTTCATTTATCATTCTCTCCATTATTTTACATATATTGGATGTTAACGCTATTGGTCTATAATTTTCTGGTTTTGATTCATCTTTCCCTGGCTTTCTAATTGGTATAACCACAGCTTCTTTCCAACTTTTTGGTATTTCTCCCTCCTCCCAAATTCGATTATACAATTCCAATAATATGTTTTTAGAAAATTCACTTAAATTACTTACCATTACATAACAAATCTGATCTTTCCCTGGTGCTGTTAATTTACATTTTTTAAGTGCCCTATTTAATTCCATTATTGTAAATGCCATATTCAATACATCATCCGATTCTACCATTTTTTCCAATAGCTCCTTATTTTCCAGAATTGTTTTTTCTCTCCCTTTTTTCCCGTCTACACTGATATTTTCAGAACTATGAATTTTAACAAACACTTTTGCTAACATCTCTGCCTTATCTTTATCTGTCACTGCTGCTATTTCTCCATTATTTAATACTGGATATCCAGTCACTCTTTTAATTCCTTTCATTCTTTTAATCATTGTCCATACCTTAGATATTTCTGTCTCCCTCCCTATTGAGTTACAAAAACTCCTCCAATAATCTCTTTTTACATTTTTAACAGTTCTTCTTACCATCGCCTGTAATTTTTTGTATTCATTCAAATTCTGAGGGTTATGATTTTTCTTTAATACTTTAAACGCTTTATTTCGTTTCTTAATAGCTGCAGTACATTCCATTGTCCACCATGGTACCAACTTCCTTTCCTTTTTCCCTCCTTTTATCCTTATAGTTTGATGAGCCGCTTCTACTATAGCATTACATATATTAAAATTCAAATCCTCAATACTACTATTTACATCCACTTTTCGTATTTTTAATTCACTATTATTCCTAAAAATTTTCCAATTTGCAGATCTAAAACACCATTTTTTCATCTCATTTATACAATATTTCTCTATATGCATTTTAACTTCTATCATAATAGGGTAATGATCACTTCCTATAGTTGTTTCATTAAGTACTTTCCATAAACTTTTACCTGCTAAAGAATTTGACACTATTGTCAAATCAATGGCTGACTCTGTATTATTTCTAAAATTAATTCTTGTTCCACTCCCATCATTTAATACTACCAAATTTTTAACATCCATTATTTCTTCAATTACTTCCCCATTATAATCATTATAACTACCCCATAATGAGTTATGCCCATTAAAGTCCCCACACCAAATCACTTTACCCTCTAAATACTTCCCAAATTCCTCCATTACCTCTAAAGATAGTTTTTTACATGGATTATAAAAATTTATTATTTTAATGTTCCCATTTATTGTCCAAATTTCAATAATAATATATTCCAATTCTTTTCCTTTAGCTACTACTCTAAATTGAACTCCATTTTTTATAAATATTATACATCCTCCTCCAGACCCTCCCTCTCTATCTCTTCTAACACTTTCATATCCTTTAATAACAAAATCTAAACTTGGTTTAAGCCAAGTTTCCTGAATACATATAATATCCAACTCTTTTTTAAATTCTTTAATAAATCCCTTAAACTCCTGTCCATTAGCAATTAAACTCCTGGCATTCCACTGCAGGATGAACATTATATTCTATCTTCCTGTCCTCCTGTCTTCCCTTCTCCCCCCAACTTTTTATTTATGTGCTCCCAAGATATGTCCTTTATCCCAAAGAATTTCTCTGCTCCTTTCACTATTATTTTGATTTTTTCTGTTTTATATTTTACTTGCTCTGTACAGTTAATTACATATGCAATGAACAACATAATCTTCTCAGCTGTCAACCCTGTATCTGTTCTTATCTGTCTTTGTTCTGCTGTTGTATTCATCTCAGCTGTCATCACTGTATCTGTTCTCATCTGTCTTTGTTCTGATGTTGTATTTATAATAGTTTCCCCTGACACCTGTCTTGGCTTCTTCATTCTCTTTGCAGCTTCTGCATAGCTTATATTTTGAGTAACTTTAACCTGTTCTATTTCCACTGCTTTTCTTCTAACTTCGCATCCTCCATAAGTCACCCTGTGTTGCCCTCCACAGTTACAGCAAATATCCTTTTCATTTTTACACTCTTCATATCCATGCTCCCCTCCACACTTTGGACATCTTTGTTTCCCCTTGCATGCTGCTGCTACATGTCCATATCTCTGACATTTATAACATCTTAGCGGAGGAGAATTGTATGGCCTAACAGGAAAGACCGTACATCCAACTCTTATCTTTTCTGGAAGAACTTCTCCTTGAAATTCTAACATCACTGACAGGCTTTCCACTCTCTTTCCTTCCACTGTTCTCATTAATCTTTTAATGTTGCTTATCTCATTTCCACTAATACTACGTTTTAACTTTTCAAGATCTTCATCCACCGGTATTCCATAAATTACTCCTCTAGCTATTTTAGCTTCTCCCAATATCTTTATCTCATTCACCATTTTTTTGCAAATGTTCTGACTATTCATCACTTTGTTTTTCTGCTCTTCACTCCCCACTATAATCAACAGATTTCCATCTCTTAGAATCTTAGCCAGAATCAACTCACCAAACTTCTTTTTTAGTTCCCTCGATAAATTTATTGGACTTAGTTGAATACCCTCATCTTCTTTCCTGAATTTTATAATTATTTTGGTTTCCTCCCTGACAACCTTCTTACACACTATATTATTTTCGTCTGAGCTATTTCCTTCGAGACTTCGCTTACTACTTTGCGTTCCCCTCATATTATCTTCCTTTGTCCTTCTCTCTTTTCCTGACCTACCACTACCACATACATGACTCCAATCTCCATTATCCATTTCATCATCTCCCTCGTCTTCACCCTGAGACGCCATACAATCCAGTCACAAATCAGTTTATGCCAACCGCCACGTCACTCCAAACCTCCAACTCCTCCGAACTACGAATTCAAATCCCCACCACGTCACGTCCGTCGACCAGCTAGCTCAGAGGTACCACCTCTGCGGCTCTCCCTCCGGGGTTGAAACTGGCAAGAGAGAAGCTTTTGAAGCACAGGCTCCAGGTGTGCCCAATCAGTCTGACGAGCACTCCGTACTCTCTGTAGAAGGGAAAAGGCACTGAAGAGAACCGGGACATCTAGTGGAGCGGAGGGGTCGTCACACAAGCTTTAGGAGTGTTTATGGGAGTGTTTGACATTCTTCAATTTCAATTCAATTCATTTTTATTTATATAGCGCCAAATACAACAAATGTCATCTCAAGGCACTTAGATAGTAAGTCCAATTCAAGCCAATTGGAATTCAATTAATTAATAATAATCATAATTCATAAAATAATCCAATTCGTTCATATAGAGCCAATTCAAAAACAATTTCCTAGCTAAGAAAACCAACAGATTGCACTGAAAACTTTTTGTTTTTCGGTCCAATCTCCCGGCCTGAGCGTGCCTGAGGCGACTGTGGAGAGAAACGACTCCCTTTTAACAGGAAGAAACCTCTGGCAGAACCAGACTCAGGAAGGGTGGCCATCCACCTCGACCAGCTGGGGTTTGAGAAGATAGAAAGGGGGGGAGGGGGCCGCGGCGGCGGCGGCACTGTAACACCATTCAAAGGATATCTGTTGGAACAGGGAAACACGAGTTAATGACCATAATAATATCACATATACATAAAGAGAGTAAAGTGAGGAAAGGTGTGACAGATGAGGCCCCCCCAGCAGTCTAGGCCTATAGCAGCTTAACTATGGGATGTTTCAGGATCACCTGAGCCATCCCTAACTATAAGCTTTATCAAAAAGGAAAGTTTTAAGCCTGGTCTTAAAAGTGGAAAGGGTGTCTGCTTCCCGGACATTTACTGGCAGCTTATTCCACAATAGAGGGGCCTGATAACTGAAGGCTCTGCCTCCCATTCTACTTTTAGAAACTCTGGGAACCTCAAGTAAACCTGCAGTTTGGGAACGAAGTGCTCTGTTAGGAAAATATCTTATAATGAGATCTTTAAGATATGATGGAGCTCGGTCATTAAGAGCTTTATATGTAAGGAGAAGAATCTTAAATTCTATTCTGAATTTAACAGGGAGCCAATGAAGAGAAGCTAAAACTGGAGAAATATGATCTCTCCAGTTAGTTTTCGTCAAAACTCTGGCTCCAGCATTTTGGATCAACTGAAGGCTTTTCAGAGAATATGTGGGACAGCCCAATAATAAAGAATTACAGTAGTCCAATCTTGAAGTAACAAATGCATGAATTAGTTTTTCTGCATCACTCTGAGACAAGATGTTCCTGATTTTAACAATATTACGAAGGTGAAAGAAGGCAGTCCTAGAAACCTGTTTTATATGCGAGTCAAATGATAAGTTCTGGTCAAAAATAACTCCAAGGTTCCTCACTGTAGAACTAGAAGCCAAGGAAATACAATCTAGAGTAACTATATAGCTAGACAATTTCTCCCTGAAACGCTCAGGTCCAAAGATAACGACTTCAGTTTTGTCTGAATTTAGAAGCAGACAGTTCTGAGTCATCCAGGTCTTTATGTCTTTAAGACACGCTTGTAGTCTGACCAACCTATTGGGTTCATCTGGTTTTATAGATAAGTACAGCTGAGTATCATCAGCATAGCAATGGAAATTTATGCCATGCTGTCTAATAATGTTACCTAATGGAAGCATGTATAAAGTAAAAAGAATCTGTCCAAGCACAGAACCCTGGGGAACTCCATGACTTACTCTGGTGTGTGAGGAAGATTCTTCATTTACAAGAACAAACTGAAATCTATCAGATAAATATGACTTAAACAAGCCTAATGCAGTTCCTTTAATCCCAATAACATGTTCAAGTCTGTGTAATAAGATACTGTGATCGACCGTATCAAATGCAGCACTGAGATCCAACAGGACAAGCACAGACACAAGTCCGCTATCAGAGGCTAAGAGGAGATCATTGGTAACTTTCAGCAGTGCAGTTTCTGTGCTATGATGCACTCTGAATCCTGACTGAAACTCTTCAAACAGATTATTTCTGTGTAAGTGATCACAAAGCTGAGCTGCAACTATTTTTTCAAGAACTTTAGACATAAAAGGGAGATTGGATATAGGTCTATAATGAGCCAACACTTCTGAATCAAGAGTAGGTTTTTTAAGTAAAGGTTTAATTACAGCAACCTTAAAAGTCTGAGGTACATATCCTGTCAACAAAGACAGATTGATCAAATCCAATATGGAAGTGTCAATTAATGGGAAAACCTCCTTGAACAGTCTGGTTGGGATTGGGTCTAAAACACAAGTTGATGGTTTAGAAGAGACTATTGCTGTTGTTAGTTCAGAGAGATCAACTGGACAGAAGCCGTCTAAATACAAATCAGGTTCTAAAGATACTTCTAAAGCTGCTGTACTTGATGATACATCACTGATAATAGTGGGAAGGACTCCATCAATCTTCTCTCTGATAGAAACAATTTTATTGATGAAGAAGCTCATGAAATCATCACTGCTGAGAGTTAAAGGAATAACTGGCTCAGCAGAGCGCGGACTCTTAGTCAGACTGGCTACAGTACTGAAAAGAAACCTGGGATTATTCTTATTCTCTTCTATCAATGATGAATAATAAGCAGTTCTAGCTTTACGAAGGGCTTTCTTATACATTGTTAAACTATCTTTCCAGACTAACTGAGACTCTTCTAAATTAGAGGAACGCCACTGCCTCTCCAGCTTTCTTGCAGTCTGCTTTAAAGCACGCAGCTGTGAATTATACCAAGGAGCCAACCTCTTCTGACTGATTACCTTCCTTTTCAGAGGGGCAACATTGTCCAGTGCTGTACGCATTGAAACTATAGTGCTGTCAACAAGAGGTTGCCTGATAGGTTTAGGAGTGTTTATGGGAGTGTTTGACCATTCTTCAAGCTTTAGGAGTGTTTATGGGAGTGTTTGACCATTCTTCAAGCTTTAGGAATGTTTATGAGAGTTTTTGACCATTCTTCAAGGTTTAGGAGTGTTTATGGGAGTATTTGACCATTCTTCAAGGTTTAGGAGTGTTTATGGGAGTGTTTGACCATTCTTCAAGCTTTAGGAGTGTTTATGGGAGTGTTTGACCATTCTTCAAGCTTTAGGAGTGTTTATGGGAGTTTTTGACCATTCTTCAACTTTTAGGAGTGTTTATGGGAGTGTTTGACAATTATTCAAGCTTTAGGAGTGTTTATGGGAGTTTTTGACCATTCTTCAAGCTTTAGGAGGGTTTATGGGAGTGTTTGACCATTCTTCAAGGTTTAGGAGTGTTTATGGGAGTATTTGACCATTCTTCAAGCTTTAGGAGTGTTTATGGGAGTGTTTGACCATTCTTCAAGGTTTAGGAGTGTTTATGGGAGTGTTTGACATTCTTCAAGGTTTAGGAGTGTTTATGGGAGTGTTTGACCATTCTTCAAGCTTTAGGAGTGTTTATGGGAGTTTTTGACCATTCTTCAACTTTTAGGAGTGTTTATGGGAGTGTTTGACAATTATTCAAGCTTTAGGAGTGTTTATGGGAGTTTTTGACCATTCTTCAAGCTTTAGGAGGGTTTATGGGAGTGTTTGACCATTCTTCAAGGTTTAGGAGTGTTTATGGGAGTATTTGACCATTCTTCAAGCTTTAGGAGTGTTTATGGGAGTGTTTGACCATTCTTCAAGGTTTAGGAGTGTTTATGGGAGTGTTTGACATTCTTCAAGGTTTAGGAGTGTTTATGGGAGTTTTTGACCATTCTTCAAGCTTTAGGAGTGTTTATGGGAGTTTTTGACCATTCCTCAAGCTTTAGGAGTGTTTATGGGAGTGTTTGACCATTCTTCAAGCTTTAGGAGTGTTTATGGGAGTTTTTGACCATTCTTCAAGGTTTAGGAGTGTTTATGGGAGTGTTTGACCATTCTTCAAGCTTTAGGAGTATTTATGGGAGTATTTGACCATTCTTCAAGGTTTAGGAGTGTTTATGGGAGTGTTTGACCATTCTTCAAGGTTTAGGAGTGTTTATGTTCTATCGGGTTGAGGTCAGGACTCTTTGCAGGCCAGTCAGGTTCTTCCACACCAAACTGGCTCATCCATGTCTTTATGGACCTTGCTTTGTGCACTGGTGCGCAGTCATGTTGGAACAGGAAGGGGCCATCCCCAAACTGTTTCCACAAAGTTGGGAGCATGAAATGGTCCAAAATCTCTTGGTATGCTGAAGCATTCAGAGTTTCTTTCACTGGAACTAAGGGGCCAAGCCCAGCTCCTGAAGAACAACCCCACACCATAATCCCAACTCCACCAAACTTTACACTTGGCACAACGCAGTCAGACCAGTACCGTTCCCCTGGCAACCGCCAAACCCATACTCCCTCATCAGATCGCCAGATGGATAAGCGCAGGGTCGGACTGGAAAAAAAAATCGGTCCTGGCAATTCCCCCCCCCCCCCCAGTATTAATTAGTATCTCCAATCTAATTTAATTTTTAAAAAAAACTTGCACAGACCTCTCATACAGTCAATGGCATGTACCCATAGAAAAAATACACACTCACACACACATCACACAACCTGACTATCGACTGCTAACAACCATGATCAGTAACCTACACAAACCCAGACACATAATGGCTCGGCGGCCAGCAATCGGATAAACCAATGAAGTGAATCAATCCTGTGAAAGAATGAAAACAAGTGAATGAAACCTGCACTCACCCATTATGAAGTTAACTCTGCCAGCCCCTCCATAATCTTGCCCCTGCTCAGCCAACTCCTTGACGTCGGGTATGGTTGGTAACGTTACGGCGGCTAGCATTAGCAACGAGGCTGCTAGGCTTGCTAAATCGGTAAGCATTAGGCTACTGAAGAAAGCTAGTCTTTTTAGCTACGTTATATTATCATCTTTCTTCTCGGCTATAAGTTAACCTTTGTTTACGGCCACTGGCCCTAACCTGACGCGCTAGCTGTCAAATCACCGGAAGTTTTCACCGGAAGTACTGGCGCACACACAAAAGCTCGAACGTCAACGGTCGCCATATTGTGCACAGAGCAATAGAAAATCGTCTCTCCAGACATATCTTTCTTTCATTCCGCCCAGATGAAATTTAATGCCGCCCAGATGAAATTTAATGCCACTCTTCGAAAATCGGCGAAATTTAAGACATTTTAAGACCTTAAAAAACGTATTTTTTATTTAAGACTTTTTAATACTTTTTAAGGATCCACGGAGATCCTGTAATGGCGGTATGGACAGATCCACTTGAGGGATGGCGGCAGGGGGCGCAATCGTAACACGCACCTGCTTCTGAACTTGTCCTGAAGAGGCAAGGTCTCCACCCCCCCCCCCAAAAAAAAAAAACATGTATACAATACATTACGAGCCACATGGCCATTAACGGGCTGCTAGCAAATGTAGACTAGATAAATACATTTAAAAATCGTATATTTAAAAAAAATAAAATAAAAAAATCGGAGGCCACCGGCCCAGATGTGGACCGGCCCACCGGGCATTTGCCCGGTCGCACAGATTGCCAGTCCGAGCCTGGATAAGCGTGATTGGTCACTCCAGAGAAGGCGTCTCTATTGGACCGTAATAAATTAATAAATAAGCAGTTCTTGGGCATCAAGGGGAACTTTACATTCATAAAGCTTCCCTTGGCAAGGCAAATGTGTTTGGAATGTGTTTGGAATAAACTGTATTCAGATTATAATGCTGCTGCTATTATGCTGCCATAAAGTGTAAACGCTAATCATGTTTTTTTAAATCTATAGTAATTTTAGCTGCCTAAAATTATGTATTTATTTATATTTATAATTTTAGCTATATAAAAATTATTATAGACTTAGTCGACTAAAACTAAAATGATTTAGATGACTAAATCATGATTAAACTAAAATGGCATTTTCGTCAAAAGACTATGACTAAAACTAAATCAAAATTTGCTGTCAAAATTAACTATCATGGTACTATCATGCTGGAATTCACTGAGCTCCTGAGAGCGACACATTCTTTCACAGATGTTTGTAGAAGCAGTCTGCATGCCGAGATGCTTAAATTTATACACCTGTGGCCATGGAAGGAACACCTGAATTGAATTATTTGAATGGGTGACTGAATACTTTTGGAAATATAGTTATGAGAGGCTATAGTTGCTAAAGATGACAAAGGGAGTTATGTCCAGCAAAGGTTCCACTTTTTGAGTCTCACCCTGGTTTGATCAAAGATGGTGTTTATTAGGAGCAAAAAAAATTTCTATTTATAACTGTAAACTTGGCCAATAGGATATCCAGGTTAATTATGGAGGTACAAAAACTCACAAAATTAACAATAAATACAGAAATAAATAGGTGTCTCAATATACTAATCACTGTGCCAACAAATCCACCGATAAATTAAAAAGAATAGTTTTGATAAATACTACAGAAAAAAATTCAGGTGTGAATTAATATTTGTATTTTATTTTATTATTTATTTTTTTTAATATTTTTGGGGGCTTTTTATGCCTTTAATGATAGGACAGTTGGAGAGAGACAGGAAGCAGGGGGCAGAGAGAGGGGGGGAAGACATGCAGCACAGGGCCGTCCGGTGCGGGACTTGAACCGGGGCCAGCTGCAGTGAGGACTGTAGCCTCTGTACATGGGGTGACTGCTTAACCCACAGCGCCACCGACCGCCCCTGTATTTTATTTTCAACTACAATTATTTATCTGTGTGTCATCATGAAAATTAATTCATCATTTCATTTTTAGTCTTATATTTTATTTATTCAGTTCTTTATTATTTCTTTGCTTAATTTTTAAGAAGCAGAAGAAGCCTCTGACTGAATACATACGCTGAATGGATTTGAATCAGAAACCTATAACCTACAACCTAACCTAACTTTGCTATGAGGCGACGGCGCTCACCACCACACCACTTGCCAGACAACGCCACCCTGGGAGTTTCACCCAGGGAAATATTTTAAATCTTCTCAACCCAAAAAGAACAGAAAGGGAGGCACTCAGGTTTGTTGCAAATGAGGCAGAGGTTGCAGTTTAGAATACAAATTATAATTTTTTTGGTTCCAATTTACTTTAAAAAAAAGGGTAAAAACCTCCCTCACTCTGGTACGATCAAGGGGGGAACCAATCAGGGCTGAGACTTACGATGATGGACTGTCCAAAGAAAAGGGGACCCAAGGAACACCACATGTAAAAACAACTAAAAGTGAAGTAAACTCAACTGACGTGCAAAACACAAAAGAAGAGGAACACCGCCACCCGGGACACCAATCCACCACCGTAGACTCAGAATCTGAATGGGGGGGATGGAGCAGGTTAAAAGCAGCAGGTTAAAAATAGAAAAATAAATCAAAACTAATACAGAAAGACAATAAATCACACAATTAAATGCAAGCAAAAACTATAATAACTAGAAAGCTGCAAGCAGCTGTGAGCGGGACCGAGGTGTGCGTACGTTGGGATGTGCGTACGTTGGGGCATGCGCTGGACGCTAGAGCCGCAGCTCTGCCCACACGCACAATACCCTCTGCGTACGTACGAGCACATAATAACCCCAATGCAGAGGGGTTTTTGAAAATTTCTAGGGGACGCCACTGAGCCATTTTGCTCCACCCACACATGATACCCTTTACATACATACGAGGTTGAGAGACTAGACGTGTGTGCCAAGTTTCATGACTTTGCGATGATGATAAGGCTTTCAAATCACAAACGCCATCACACGATTTTAATCGCCTGGCCACGCCCACACCGTTCAGAGTTCGGAAAAGTTTCTCAAGATTATTATTCCCCCATGTCTTAAGAGTAACCTGGCCAAGTTTGAAGCTTGTAGCATGAAATATGTAGGAGGAGTTTGATCAGATAAGAGGTGTGGAAAAAAATGAAGTTTCCAACCACCATTAGGTGGCGCTGTAGGTGGATATCACTTTTTTATATGTGCACGTTCAGGCTTGGTCCAGCATTCACCGTATGAAGTTTGGGACAGATTGGATAATGTATGTGGGAGTTATAAGCGACTTAATTTTTTATGGCGCGTCATAAATTTGAGGCGTCACCACGGCCACGCCCTTTGAGGTTCGAAAAAGTTGGCCAATGATTTTTTCCTCCCATGTCTTAAGAGTAACCTGGCCAAGTTTGAAGCTTGTAGCATGAAATCTGTAGGAGGAGTTTGATCAAATGCGAGTTGTGGAAAAAAAAAAGACATTTCCAACCACCAGCAGGTGGCGCTATAGGTGGATGTCGTTATGATAATATGTACGCGTTCAGGCTGGGTCCAGCATTCACCGTATGAAGTTTGGGACAGATTGGATAATGTATGTGGGAGTTATAAGCGACTTCATTTTTCGTGGCGAGTGATGGCGAGTCATCAAACTTTGAGGCGTCGCCACGGCCACGCCCTTTAAGTTTTGAAAAAGTTGGCCAATGAATTTTTCCCTCCATGTCTTAAGAGTAACCTGGCCAAGTTTGAAGTCTGTAGCATTAAATCTGTAGGACAAGTTCGATCTTATACAAGGTGTGGAATCGGTCAAAAATGGCACGAAAACGCACTTTCCATCCAAAATGGCCGACTTCCTGTGGATGTGGGACCATGGCGGCCTGAGACTTTTTTGTGCGTCTTGGCATGATGAATGAGTGTACCGAATTTTGTCGTTCCACGCGAAACTAATCCTATTGCCGGGACAATTTTTAAGCATCGTAGGGGGCGCTACAGAGTCAATGAGCGACTCCCAAAAATATAAAGTTTAGATTCTTTCATGTCGTCGACCGGCACATGGCGCTCGCAAAATTTCCTGAGTTTTCGCATACCTTTTGCAAAGAATAAGAAAGAAAGAAAGAATAATAATAACTAGAAAGCTGCAAGCAGCTGTGAGCGGGACCGAGTGTGCGTAAGTTGGGATGTGCGCACGTTGGGCATGCGCTGGACACCGTAGTCGCGCAGCTCTTCCCACACGCACGATTTCCATTGCGTACGTACGAGCACATAATAACCCCAATGCATAGGGGTTTTTGAAAATTTCTAGGGGGCGCCACTGAGCCATTTTGCTCCGCCCACACACAATACCCTTTACATACGCACGAGGTCGTCAGGGTTGACGTGTGTACCAAGTTTCATGACTTTACGATGATGATAAGGCTTTCATATTACAAACGCCATCACAGGATTTTCACCTCTGGCCACGCCCACACCGTTCAGAGTTTGGAAAAGTTTCTCCTTGAAGTTTTGCCCTCATGTCTTAAGAGTAACCTGGCCAAGTTTGAAGATTTTAGCATGAAATATGTAGGAGGAGTTTGATCAAATAAGAGGTGTGGAAAAAAAATGAAGTTTCCGACCACCATTAGGTGGCGCTGTAGGTGGATATCACTTTTTTGTATGTGCACGTTCAGGCTGGGTCCAGCATTCACCGTATGAAGTTTTGGACAGATTGGATAATGTATGTGGGAGTTATAAGCGACTTAATTTTTTATGGCGCGTCATAAATTTGAGGCGTCGCCACGGCCACGCCCTTTAAGTTTTGAAAAAGTTCGCCAATGATTTTTTCGGCCCATGTCCTAAGAGTAGCCTTGCCAAGTTTGAAGCGTTTAGCATTAAATATGTAGGAGGAGTTTGATCAAAAGCGAGGTGTGGAAAAAAAAAAAGACATTTCCAACCACCAGCAGGTGGCGCTGTAGGTGGATGTCACTATTTTATATGTACACATTCAGGCTGGGTCCAGCATTCACCGTATGAAGTTTGGGACAGATTGGATAATGTTTGTGGGAGTTATAAGCGACTTCATTTTTTATCGCGAGTCATAAATTTGAGGCGTCGCCTCGGCCACGCCCTTTGAGGTTTGAAAAAGTTGATCAATGATTTTTTTCCCCCCATGTCTTAAGAGTAACCTGGCCAAGTTTGAAGCTTGTAGCATGAAATCTGTAGGAGGAGTTTGATAAAATGCGAGGTGTGGAAAAAAAAAGACATTTCCAACCACCAGCAGGTGGCGCTATAGGTGGATGTCACTATTTTACATGTGCGCGTTCAGGCTGGGTCCAGCAATCACCGGTTGAACTTTGGGAAAGATTGGATTATGTATGTGGAAGTTATAAGCGACTTAATTTTTCGTGACGAGTGATGGCGAGTCATCAAACTTTGAGGCGTCGCCACGGCCACGCCCTTTAAGTTTTGAAAAAGTTGGCCAATGAATTTTTCCCTCCATGTCTTAAGAGTAACCTGGCCAAGTTTCAAGTCTGTAGCATGAAATCTGTAGGACAAGTTCAATCTTATGCAAGGCGTGGAATCGGTCAAAAATGGCACCAAAAAGCACTTTCCATCCAAAATGGCCGCCTTCCTGTCTACGTGGGACCATGGCAGCAAGAGACTTTTTTGTGCGTCTGGGCATGGTGAATCAGTGTACCGAATTTCATTGTCCTACGCGAAACTAACCCCATTGCGGGCACCATTTTTAAGCACCGTAGGGGGCGCTACAGAGCCAATGAGCAACTCCCAAAGATATAATGTTTAGATTCTTTCATGTCGTCGACTAGCACGTGGCGCTCGCAAAATTTCCTGAGTTTTCGCATACCTTTTGCAAAGAATAAGAAATAAAGAAAGAAAGAATAACTAGAAAGCTGCAAGCAGCTGTGAGCGGGACCGAGTGTGCGTACGTTGGGATGTGCGTACGTTGGGGCATGCGCTGGACGCTGGGGCTGTAGCTCTGCCCACACGCACGATATCCTCTGCGTACGTACGAGCACATAATAACCCCAATGCGGAGGGGTTTTATGAAAATTTCTAGGGGGCGCCACTGAGCCATTTAGCACCGCCCACACACAATACTCTTTACATACGTACGAGGTCGACAAGGCGGACGTGTGTACCAAGTTTCATGACTTTGCGATGATGATAAGGCTTTCAAATCACAAACGCCATCACACGATTTTCACCGCCTGAACACGCCCACACCGTTCAGCTAAAGAGTAATCTGGCCAAGTTTGGAGCTGTTACCATAAAATCTGTAGGAGGAGTTCGATCAAATGCGAGTTGTTGAAAAAAAAGACGTTTCCCATCACCAGTAGGTGGCGCTGTAGGTGTATATCACTATCTTATATGTGCGCGTTCAGGTTGGGTCCAGCATTCACCGTATGACGTTTGGGACAGATTGGACAATGTGTGTGGGAGTTATAGGCGACTTAATTTTTTATGGCGAGTCATAAATTTGAGGCGTCGCCACGGCCACGCCCTTTGAGGTTTGAAAAAGTTGGCCAAAGATTTTTTCCCCCCATGTCTTAAGAGTAACCTGGCCAAGTTTCAAGTCTGTAGCATTAAATCTGTAGGACGAATTCGATCAAATGCGAGGTGTGGAAAAAAAGAGATGTTTCCAACCCCCAGCAGGTGGCGCTATAGGTGGATGTCGCTATGATAATATGTACACATTCAGGCTGGTTCCAGCATTCACCGAATGAAGTTTGGGACAGATTAAATAATGTATGTGGGAGTTATAAGCGACTTCATTTTTTGTGGCGAGTGATGGCGAGTCATCGAACTTTGAGGCGTCGCCACGGCCACGCCCTTTGAGGTTTGAAAAAGTTTCTCCATGAATCTTTCCCCCCATGTCTTAAGAGTAACCTGGCCAAGTTTGAAGTCTGTAGCATGAAATCTGTAGGACAAGTTCGATCTTATGCAAGGCGTGGAATCGGCCAAAAATGGCACGAAAACGCACTTTCCATCCAAAATGGCCGCCTTCCTGTGGACGTGGCACCGTGATGGCATGAGACTTTTTGGTGCGTCTGGGCATGATGAATGAGTGTACCAAATTTCGTTGTCTCACGCAAAACTAACCCCAATGTGTGGACCATTTTTAAGTACCCTAGGGGGCGCCACTGAGCCACTTTGCTCCGCCCACACACGATACCCTTCACATACGTACGAGGTTGTCAGGATGGACGTGTGTGCCAAGTTTCATGACGTTGTGATGATGATAAGGCTTTCAAATCACAAACACCATCACACGATTTTCACCGCCTGGACACGCCCACATTGTTCAGAGTTTGGAAAAGTTTCTCCATGAATTTTTGCCCCCATGTCTTAAGAGTAACCTGGCTAAGTTTGAAGCTTGTAGCATTAAATCTGTAGGAGGAGTTTTATAAAATGTGAGGCGTGGCAAAAAAAGACGTTTCCGACCACCAGCAGGTGGCGCAATAGGAGGATGTCACTATGATAATATGTACGCGTTCAGGCCGGGTCCAGCATTCACCGTTTGAAGTTTGGGACAGATTGGATAATGAGTGTGGAAGTTATAAGCGACTTAATTCTTCATGGCGAGTCATAACTTTGAGGCGTCGCCACGGCCACGCCCTTTGAGGTTTGAAAAAGTTTCTCCATGACTCTTTCCCCCCATGTCTTAAGAGTAATCTGGCCAAGATTGAAGCTTGTAGCATTAAATCTGTAGGACGAGTTCGATCAAATGCGAGATGTGGAAAAAAAGAGATGTTTCCAACCCCCAGCAGGTGGCGCTATAGGTGGATGTCGTTATGATAATATGTACGCGTTCAGGCTGGGTCCAGCATTCACCGTATGAAGTTTGGGACAGATTGGATAATGTATGTGGGAGTTATAAGCGACTTAATTTTTTTTGGCGTGTGATGGCGAGTCATCAAACTTTTAGGCGTCGCCACGGCCACGCCCTTTAAGTTTTGAAAAAGTTTCTCCATGATTTTATCCCCCCATGTCTTAAGAGTAACCTGGCCAAGTTTTAAGTCGGTAGCATGAAATCTGTAGGACAAGTTCAATCTTATGCAAGACGTGGAATTGGCCAAAAATGGCACGAAAACGCACTTTCCATCCAAAATGGCCGCCTTCCTGTGGACGTGGGACCATGGCGGCAAAAGACTTTTTTGTGCGTCTGGGAATGATGAATGAGTGTACCAAATTTCATTGTCCTACGCGAAACTAACCCCATTGCGGGCACCATTTTTAAGCATTGTAGGGGGCGCTACAGAGTCAATGAGCGACTCCCAAAAATATAAAGTTTAGATTCTTTCATGTCGTCGAGTGGCAGGTGGCGCTCGCAAAATTTCCTGAGTTTTCGCATACCTTTTGCAAAGAATCGGAAGAAGAATAATAATAATCCTTACAGATACAATAGGGTCCTTGCAGTTCCTGCTCGGTCCCTAATAAACCTTACAGATACAATAGGGTCCTTGCAGTTTCACTGCTCGGTCCCTAATAATAATAATGATAACTAGAAAGCTGCAAGCAGCTGTGAGCGGGACCGAGGTGTGCGTACGTTGGATGTGCGCACGTTGGGCATCCGCTGGACGCCGTAGACGCACAGCTCTGCCCACACGCACGATGCCCTCTGCGTACTTACGAGCCCAGAATAACCCTAATGCGGAGGGGTTTTTGGAAAAATTCTAGGGGGCGCCACCCAAACATGATACCCTTTACATACGTACGAAGTCGTCAGGGTGGACGTGTGTGCCAAGTTTCATGACCTTGAGATGATGATAAGTCTTTCGAATCACAAACGCTATCACAAGATTTTCACCGCCTGGCCACGCCCCCACCGTTAAGAGCTTGTAAAAGTTTCTCAAGAGTTTTCTTGCCCCCTAGCTTAAGAGTAATCTGGCCAAGTTTGGAGCTGTTACCATAAAATCTGTAGGAGGAGTTCAATCAAATGCGAGGTGTGGAAAAAAGAAGACAATGCCGGAAGTTATAAGCGACCTAACTTTTTGTGGCGAGTGATGGCGAGTCATCAAACTTTGAGGCGTCGCCACGGCCACGCCCTTTAAGTTTTGAAAAAGTTTCCCCATGAATTTTTCCCCCCATGTCTTAAGAGTAACCTGGCCAAGTTTGAAGTCTGTAGCATTAAATCTGTAGGACAAGTTCGATCTTATGCAAGGTGTGGAATCGGTCAAAAATGGCACGAAAACGCACTTTCCATCCAAAATTGCCGACTTCCTGTGAATGTGGGACATTGGCGGCATGAGACTTTTTGGTGCGTCTGGGCATGATGAATGAGTGTACCGACTTTCGTTGTCCTTCGCGAAACTAATCCTAATAAAGGGACCATTTTTAAGCATTATAGGGGGCGCTACAGAGTCAATGAGCGACTCCCAAAAATATAAAGTTTAGATTCTTTCATGTCATCGACTGGCAGGTGGCGCTCGCAAAATTTCCTGAGTTTTCGCATACCTTTTGCAAAGAATAAGAATAACGGAGGAGAAAAATAATAATAATAATAAACCTTACAGATACAATAGGGTCCTTGCAGTTTCACTGCTCGGTCCCTAACTAGAAAGCTGCAAGCAGCTGTGAGCGGGACCGAGTTGTGCGTACGTTGGGATGTGCGTACGTTGGGCATGCGCTGGACGCTGGAGCCGCAGCTCTGCCCACACGCACGATACCCTCTGCGTACTTATGAGCACAGCATAACCCCAATGCAGACGGGTTTTTGAAAATTTCTAGGGGGCGCCACTGAGCCATTTTTCTCCGCCCACACACGATACCCTTTACATACGTACGAGGTCGTCAGGGTGGACGTGTGTACCAAGTTTCATGACCTTGAGATGATGATAAGGCTTTCAAATCACAAACGCCATCACACGATTTTCACCGCATGGCCACGCCCACACCGTTCAGAGTTTGGAAAAATTTCTCAAGAGTTTTCTTGCCCCTTAGCTTAAGAGTAATCTGGCCAAGTTTGGAGCTGTTACCATAAAATCTGTAGGAGGAGTTAAATCAAATGCGAGGTGTGGAAAAAAAAAGACAATGCCGACCACCATTAGGTGGCACTGTAGTTGGATGTCACTATTTTTTATGTGCACGTTCAGTCTGGGTCCAGCAATCACCGTATGAAGTTTTGGACAGATTAGATAATGTATGTGGGAGTTATAAGCGACTTAATTTTTTATGGCGAGTCATAAATTTGAGGCGTCGCCACGGCCACGCCCTTTGAGGTTTGAAAAAGTTTCTCCATGATTTATTCCCCCCATGTCTTAAGAGTAACCTGGCAAAGTTTGAAGTCTGTAGCATTAAATCTGTAGGACGAGTTCGATCAAATGCGAGGTGTGGAAAAAAAGAGATGTTTCCAACCCCCAGCAGGTGGCGCTATAGTTGGATGTCGTTATGATAATATGTGCGCGTTCAGGCTGGTTCCAGCATTCACCGTATGAAGTTTGGGACAGATTGGATAATGTATGTGGAAGTTATAAGCGACCTAACTTTTTGTGGCGAGTGATGGCGAGTCATCAAACTTTGAGGCGTCGCCACGGCCACGCCCTTTAAGTTTTGAAAAAGTTTCCCCATGAATTTTTCCCCCCATGTCTTAAGAGTAACCTGGCCAAGTTTGAAGTCTGTAGCAGTAAATCTGTAGGACAAGTTCGATCTTATGCAAGGCGTGGAATCGGCATAAAATGGCACGAAAACGCACTTTCCATCCAAAATGGCCGACTTCCTGTGGACGTGGGACCATGGCGGCATGAGACTTTTTTGTGCGTCTTGGCATGATGAATGAGTGTACCGAATTTCGTCGTCCCACGCAAAACTAATCCTATTGCGGGGACAATTTTTAAGCATCGTAGGGGGCGCTACAGAGCCAATAAGCGACTACCAAAAATATAAAGTTTAGATTCTTTCATGTCGTCGACCGGCACGTGGCGCTCGCAAAATTTCCTGAGTTTTCGCATACCTTTTGCAAAGAATAAGAAAGAAAGAAAGAAAGAAAGGATAACGAGGTGTGCGTACGTTGGGATGTGCGTACGTTGGGATGTGCGTACGTTGGGGCATGCGCTGGACGCTGGGGCTGCAGCTCTGCCCACACGCACGATAGCCTCTGCGTACGTACGAGCACATAAAAACCCCAATGCGGAGGGGTTTTATGAAAATTTCTAGGGGGCGCCACTGAGCCATTTAGCACCGCCTACACACAATACTCTTTACATACGTACGAGGTCGACAAGGTGGACGTGTGTACCAAGTTTCATGACTTTGCGATGATGATAAGGCTTTCAAATCAATAACGCCATCTCACGATTTTCACCGCCTGAACACGCCCACACCATTCAGAGTTTGGAAAAGTTTCTCAAGATTTTTATTCCCCCCTTGCTTAAGAGTAACCTGGCCAAGTTTGAAGATTTTAGCATGAAATATGTAGGAGGAGTTTGATCAAGAGCGAAGTGTGATAAAAAAAAGATGTTTCCGACCACCATTAGGTGGCGCTGTAGGTGGATGTCACTATTTAATATTTGCGCGTTCAGGCTGGGTCCAGCATTCACCGTATGAAGTTTGGGACAGATTGGATAATGTATGTGGAAGTTATAAGCGACCTAACTTTTTGTGGCGAGTGATGGCGAGTCATCAAACTTTGAGGCGTCGCCACGGCCACGCCCTTTAAGTTTTGAAAAAGTTTCCCCATGAATTTTTCCCCCCATGTCTTAAGAGTAACCTGGCCAAGTTTGAAGTCTGTAGCAGTAAATCTGTAGGACAAGTTCGATCTTATGCAAGGCGTGGAATCGGCATAAAATGGCACGAAAACGCACTTTCCATCCAAAATGGCCGACTTCCTGTGGACGTGGGACCATGGCGGCATGAGACTTTTTTGTGCGTCTTGGCATGATGAATGAGTGTACCGAATTTCGTCGTCCCACGCAAAACTAATCCTATTGCGGGGACAATTTTTAAGCATCGTAGGGGGCGCTACAGAGCCAATAAGCGACTACCAAAAATATAAAGTTTAGATTCTTTCATGTCGTCGACCGGCACGTGGCGCTCGCAAAATTTCCTGAGTTTTCGCATACCTTTTGCAAAGAATAAGAAAGAAAGAAAGAAAGAAAGGATAACGAGGTGTGCGTACGTTGGGATGTGCGTACGTTGGGATGTGCGTACGTTGGGGCATGCGCTGGACGCTGGGGCTGCAGCTCTGCCCACACGCACGATAGCCTCTGCGTACGTACGAGCACATAAAAACCCCAATGCGGAGGGGTTTTATGAAAATTTCTAGGGGGCGCCACTGAGCCATTTAGCACCGCCTACACACAATACTCTTTACATACGTACGAGGTCGACAAGGTGGACGTGTGTACCAAGTTTCATGACTTTGCGATGATGATAAGGCTTTCAAATCAATAACGCCATCTCACGATTTTCACCGCCTGAACACGCCCACACCATTCAGAGTTTGGAAAAGTTTCTCAAGATTTTTATTCCCCCCTTGCTTAAGAGTAACCTGGCCAAGTTTGAAGATTTTAGCATGAAATATGTAGGAGGAGTTTGATCAAGAGCGAAGTGTGATAAAAAAAAGATGTTTCCGACCACCATTAGGTGGCGCTGTAGGTGGATGTCACTATTTTATATTTGCGCGTTCAGGCTGGGTCCAGCATTCACCGTATGAAGTTTTGGACAGATTAGATAATGTATGTGGGAGTTATAAGCGACTTAATTCTTCATGATGAGTCATAACTTTGAGGCGTCGCCACGGCCACGCCCTTTGAGGTTTGAAAAAGTTTCTCCGTGACTCTTTCCCCCCATGTCTTAAGAGTAAGCTGGCCAAGTTTGAAGTCTGTAGCATGAAATCTGTAGGACAAGTTCGATCTTATGCAAGGCGTGGAATCGGCTAAAAACTGCACGAAAACGCACTTTCCATCCAAAATGGCCGCCTTCCTGTGGACGTGGGACCATGGCGGCATGAGACTTTTTTGTGCGTCTGAGCATGATGAATGAGTGTACCGAATTTCATTGTCCCACGCCAAACTATTTTTAAGCACCATTTTTAAGCACCGTAGGGGGCGCTACAGAGCCAATGAGCAACTCCTAAAAATATAAAGTATAGATTCTTTCATGTCGTCGACTGGCAGGTGGCGCTCGCAAAATTTCGCATACCTTTTGCAAAGAATCGGAAGAATAATAATAATAATAATAACTAGAAAGCTGCAAGCAGCTGTGAGCGTGACCGAGGTGTGCGTACGTTGGATATGCGCACGTTGGGGCATGCACTGTACGCCGTAGTCGCGCAACTCTGCCCACACTTACGATACCCTCTGCATACTTACAAGCACATAAAAACCCAAATGCGGAGGGGTTTTTGAAAATTTCTAGGGGGCGCCACTGATTCATTTTGCTCTGCCCACACACGATACCCTTTACATACGTACAAAGTCAACAGGGTGGACGTGTGTGCCAAGTTTCATGACCTTGCGATGATGATAAGGCTTTCAAATCACAAACGCCATCACATGATTTTCACCGCCTGGCCACGCCCACACCGTTCAGAGTTTGGAAAAGTGTCTCCATTAATTTTTCCCCACATGACTTAAGAGTAACCTGGCCAAGTTTGAAGCTTGTGGCATTAAATCTGTAGGAGGAGTTTGAAAAAATGTGACGTGCGGAAAAAAAAGAGGTTTCCAACCACCAGCAGGTGGCGCTATAGGAGGATGTCACTATGATAATATGTACGCGTTCAGGCCGGTTCCAGCATTCACCGTATGAAGTTTGGGACAGATTGGATAATGAGTGTGGAAGTTATAGGCGACTTAATTCTTCATGGCGAGTCATAACTTTGAGGCGTCGCCACGGCCACGCCCTTTGAGGTTTGAAAAAGTTTCTCCATGACTCTTTCCCCCCATGTCTTAAGAGTAATCTGGCCAAGTTTGAAGCTTGTAGCATGAAATCTGTAGGACGAGTTCGATCAAATGCGAGATGTGGAAAAAAAGAGATGTTTCCAACCCCCAGCAGGTAGCGCTATAGGTGGATGTCGTTATGATAATATGTACGCATTCAGGCTGGGTCCAGCATTCACCGTATGAAGTTTGGGACAGATTGGATAATGTATGTGGGAGTTATAAGCGACTTCATTTTTTGTGGCGAGTGATGGCGAGTCATCGAACTTTGAGGAGTTGCCATGCCCACGCCCTTTAAGTTTAAGTTTCTCCATGAATTCCCCCCCCCCCCATGTCTTAAGAGTAACCTGGCCAAGTTTGAAGTCTGTAGCATTAAATCTGTAGGACAAGTTCGATCTTAAGCAAGGCGTGGAATCGGTCAAAAATGGCACGAAAACGCACTTTCCATCCAAAATGGCCGCCTTCCTGTGTACGTGGGACCATGGCGGCAAGAGACTTTTTTTTGCGTCTGGGCATGATGAATGAGTGTACCGAATTTCATTGTCCTACGCGAAACTAACCCCATTACGGGCACCATTTTTAAGCATTGTAGGGGGCGCTACAGAGTCAATGAGCGACTCCCAAAAATATAAAGTTTAGATTCTTTCATGTCGTCGACTGGCAGATGGTGCTCGCAAAATTTCCTGAGTTTTCGCATACCTTTTGCAAAGAATAAGAAGAAGAAGAAGAAGACGGAACTAGAAAGCTGCAAGCAGCTGTGAGCGGGACCGAGTGTGCGTACGTTGGGATGTGCGCACGTTGGGCATGCGCTGGACGCCGTAGTCGCGCAGCTCTGCCCACACGCACGATTCCCATTGCGTACGTACGAGCACACAATAACCCCAATGCATAGGGATTTTTGAAAATTTCTAGGGGGCGCCACTGAGCCATTTTGCTCCGCCCACACAAAATACCCTTTACATACGTACGAGGTCGTCAGGGTGGACGTGTGTACCAAGTTTTATGACTTTGAGATGATTATAAGGCTTTGAAATCACAAACGCCATCACAACATTTTCACCGCCTGGCCACGCCCACACCGTCCAGAGTTTGGAAAAGTTTCTCCATGAATTTTTGCCCTCATGTCTTAAGAGTAACCTGGCCAAGTTTGAAGGTTTTTGCATGAAATATGTAGGAGGAGTTTGATCAAATAAGAGGTGTGGAAAAAAAAAGATGTTTCCAACCACCAGCAGGTGGCACTATAGGAGGATGTCACTATGATAATATGTACGCGTTCAGGCTGGGTCCAGCATTCACCGTATTAAGTTTGGGACAGATTGGATAATGTATGTGGGAGTTATAAGCGACTTAATTTTTTATGGCGCGTCATAAATTTGAGGCGTCGCCACGGCCACGCCCTTTAAGTTTTGAAAAAGTTGGCCAATGATTTTTTCGGCCCATGTCCTAACAATAGCCTGGCCAAGTTTGAAGCGTTTAGCATTAAATATGTAGGAGGAGTTCGATCAAATGCGAGGTGTGGAAAAAAAAGACATTTCCAACCACCAGCAGGTGGCGCTATAGGTGGATGTCACTATTTTATAGGTGCGCGTTCAGGCTGGGTCCAGCAATCACCGGTTGAACTTTGGGTAAGATTGGATTATGTATGTGGAAGTTATAAGCGACTTAATTTTTCGTGGCGAGTGATGGCGAGTCATCAAACTTTGAGGCATCGCCACGGCCACGCCCTTTGAGGTTTGAAAAAGTTTCTCCATGACTCTTTCCCCCCATGTCTTAAGAGTAACCTGGCCAAGTTTGAAGCTTGTAGCATTAAATCTGTGGGACGAGTTCGATCAAATGCGAGATGTGGAAAACAAGAGATGTTTCCGACCACCAGCAGGTGGCGCTATAGGTGGATGTCGTTATGATAATATGTACGCATTCAGGCTGGGTCCAGCATTCACCGTATGAAGTTTGGGACAGATTGGATAATGTATGTGGGAGTTATAAGCGACTTCATTTGTTGTGGCGAGTGATGGCGAGTCATCGAACTTTGAGGAGTTGCCACGCCCACGCCCTTTAAGTTTTGAAAAAGTTTCTCCATGAATTTCCCCCCCCCCCCATGTCTTAAGAGTAACCTGGCCAAGTTTGAAGTCTGTAGCATGAAATCTGTAGGACAAGTTTGATCTTATGCAAGGCGTGGAATTGGCCAAAAATGGCACGAAAACGCACTTTCCATCCAAAATGGCCGCCTTCCTGTGTACGTGGCACCGTGATGGCATGAGACTTTTTGGTGCGTCTGGGCATGATGAATGAGTGTACCGAATTTCGTCGTCCCACGCGAAACTAATCCTATTAAGGGGACCATTTTTATGCACCGTAGGGGGCGCTACAGAGCCAATGAGCGACTCCTAAAAATATAAAGTTTAGATTCTTTCATGTCGTCGACTGGCAGGTGGCGCTCGCAAAATATCCTGAGTTTTCGCATACCTTTTGCAAAGAATAAGAAAGAAAGAATAATAATAACTAGAAAGCTGCAAGCAGCTGTGAGCGGGACCGAGTGTGCGTACGTTGGGATGTGCGCACGTTGGGCATGCGCTGGACGCCGTAGTCGCGCAGCTCTGCGCACAAGCACGATACCCTTTACATACGTACGAGGTCGTCAGGGTGGACGTGTGTACCAAGTTTCATGACCTTGAGATGATGATTAGGCTTTCAAATCACAAACGCCATCACACGATTTTCACCGCATGGCCACGCCCACACCAATCAGAGTTTGGAAACGTTTCTCCATGAATTGTTGCCTCCATGTCTTAAGAGTAACCTGGCTAAGTTTGAAGCTTGTAGCATTAAATCTGTGGGAGGAGTTTGACAAAATGTGAGGTGTGGAAAAAAAAGACGTTTCTGACCACCAGCAGGTGGCGCTGTAGGTGGATGTCACTATTTTATGTATGCGTGTTCAGGCTGGGTCCAGATATCACCGTATGAAATTTGGGACAGATTGGATAATGTATGTAGGAGTTATAAGCGACTTAATTTTTCATGGCGAGTCATAAATTTGAGGCATCGCCACGGCCACGCCCTTTGAGGTTTGAAAAAGTTTCTCCATGAATTTTTCCCCCCATGTCTTAAGAGTAACCTGGCCAAGTTTGAAGGTTTTTGCATCAAATATGTAGGAGGAGTTCGATCAAATGCGAGGTGTGGAAAAAAAAAGATGTTTCCAACCACCAGCAGGTGGCGCTATAGGTGGATGTCACTATGTTATAAGTGCGCGTTCCGGCTGGGTCCAGCAATCACCGGTTGAACTTTGGGAAAGATTGGAAAATGTATGTGGGAGTTATAAGCGACTTAATTTTTTGTGGCGAGTGATGGCGAGTCATCAAACTTTGAGGCGTCGCCACGGCCACGCCCTTTAAGTTTTGAAAAAGTTTCTCCATCAATTTTACCCCCCATGTCTTAAGAGTAACCTGGCCAAGTTTGAAGTCTGTAGCATAAAATCTGTAGAACAAGTTCGATCTTAAGCAAGGCGTGGAATTGGTCAAAAATGGCACGAAAACGCACTTTCCATTCAAAATGGCCGCCATGCTGTAGGCGTGGGACCATGGCGGCAAGAGACTTTTTTGTGCGTCTGGGCATGATGAATGAGTGTACCGAATTTCATTGTCCTACGCGAAACTAATCCTATTAAGGGGACCATTTTTAAGCATCATAGGGGGCGCTACAGAGTCAATGAGCGACTCCCAAAAATATAAAGTTTAGATTCTTTCATGTCGTCGACTGGCATGTGGCGCTCGCAAAATTTCCTGAGTTTTCGCATACCTTTTGCAAAGAATAAGAAAGAAAGAATAATAATAACTAGAAAGCTGCAAGCAGCTGTGAGCGGGACCGAGGTGTGCGTACGTTGGGATATGCGCACGTTGGGCATGCGCTGGACGCTGGAGCCGCAGCTCTGCCCACACGCACGATACCCTCTGCGTACGTACGAGCACATCATAACCCCAATGCGGAGGGGTTTTTGAAAATTTCTAGGGGGCGCCACTGAGCCATTTGGCTCCGCCCACACACAATACCCTTTACATACGTACGAGGTCATCAGGGTGGACGTGTGTGCCAAGTTTCATTAAGTTGCGATGATGATAAGGCTTTCAAATCACAAACGCCATCACACGATTTTCACCGCCTGAACACGCCCACACCGTTCAGAGTTTGGAAAAGTTTCTCAAGATTTTTCTTCCCCCCTAGCTAAGGAGTAATCTGGCCAAGTTTGGAGCATTTAGCATAAAATCTGTAGGAGGAGTTTGATCAAATGCGAGGTGTGGGAAAAAAAGACGTTTCCAACCACCATTAGGTGGCACTCTAGGTGGATATCACTTTTTTGTATGTGCACGTTCAGGCTGGGTCCAGCATTCACCGTATGAAGTTTGGGTCAGATTGGATAATGTATGTGGGAGTTATAAGCGACTTAATTTTTTATGACGCGTCATAAATTTGAGGCGTCGCCACGGCCACGCCCTTTAAGTTTTGAAAAAGTTGGCCAATGAATTTTTCGGCGCATGTCTTAAGAGCAACCTGGCCAAGTTTGAAGGTTTTTGTATTAAATATGTAGGAGGAGTTCGATCAAATGCGAGGTGTGGAAAAAAAAAGACATTTCCAACCACCAGCAGGTGGCGCTATAGGTGGATGTCACTATTTTATATGTGAGCTTTCAGTCTGGGTCCAGCATTCACCGTATGAAGTTTGGGACAGATTGGATAATATATGTGGAAGTTATAAGCGACTTCATTTTTCGTGGCGAGTGATGGCGAGTCATCAAACTTTGAGGCGTCGCCACGGCCACGCCCTTTAAGTTTTGAAAAAGTTGGCCAATGAATATTTCCCTCCATGTCTTAAGAGTAACCTGGCCAAGTTTGAAGTCTGTAGCATTAAATCTGTAGGACAAGTTCGATCTTAAGCAAGGCGTGGAATCGGTCAAAAATGGCACGAAAACGCACTTTCCATCCAAAATGGCCGCCTTCCTGTGTACGTGGGACCATGGCGGCCTGAGACTTTTTTGTGCGTCTGGGCATGATTAATGAGTGTACCGAATTTCGTCGTCCCACGCGAAACTAATCCTATTGCGGGGACCATTTTTAAGCATCATAGGGGGCGCTACAGAGTCAATGAGCGACTCCCAAAAACATAAAGTTTAGATTCTTTCATGTCGTCGACTGGCAGGTGGCGCTCGCAAAATTTCCTGAGTTTTCGCATACCTTTTGCAAAGAATAAGAAAGAAAGAATAACTAGAAAGCTGCAAGCAGCTGTAAGCGGGACCGAGGTGTGCGTACGTTGGAATGTGCGTACGTTGGGGCTGGAGCTGGACGCCGTAGTCGCGCAGCTCTGCCCACACGCACGATTTCCATTGCGTACGTACGAGCACGCAATAACCCCAATGCGGAGGGGTTTTTGAACATTTCTAGGGGGCGCCACTGAGCCATTTTGCTCCGCCCACACACAATACCCTTTACATACGTACGAGGTCGTCAGGATGGACGTGTGTACCAAGTTTCATGACTTTACGATGATGATAAGGCTTTCATATTACAAACGCCATCACACGATTTTCACCTCTGGCCACGCCCACACCGTTCAGAGTTTGGAAAGGTTTCTCCATGAAGTTTTGCCCTCATGTCTTAAGAGTAACCTGGCCAAGTTTGAAGATTTTAGCATGAAATATGTAGGAGGAGTTTGATCAAAGAAGAGGTGTGGAAAAAAAAAGACGTTTCCGATCACCAGTAGGTGGCGCTGTAGGTGTATATCACTATCTTATATGTGCGCGTTCAGGTTGGGTCCAGCATTCACCTTATCAAGTTTGGGACAGATTGGATAATGTATGTGGGAGTTATAGGCGACTTAATTTTTTATGGCGAGTCATAAATTTGAGGCGTCGCCACGGCCACGCCCTTTGAGGTTTGAAAAAGTTGGCCAATAATTTTTTCCCCCCATGTCTTAAGAGTAACCTGGCCAAGTTTGAAGCTTGTAGCATGAAATCTGTAGGAGGAGTTTGATCAAATGCGAGGTGTGGAAAAAAAAAGACATTTCCAACCACCAGCAGGTGGCGCTATAGGTGGATGTCACTATTTTACATGTGCGCGTTCAGGCTGGGTCCAGCAATCACCGGTTGAACTTTGGGAAAGATTGGATTATGTATGTGGAAGTTATAAGCGACTTAATTTTTTGTGGCGAGTGATGGCGAGTCATCAAACTTTGAGGCGTCGCCACGGCCACGCCCTTTAAGTTTTGAAAAAGTTGGCCAATGAAATTTTTCCCTCCATGTCTTAAGAGTAACCTGGCCAAGTTTGAAGTCTGTAGCATTAAATCTGTAGGACAAGTTCGATCTTAAGCAAGGCGTGGAATCGGTCAAAAATGGCACGAAAACGCACTTTCCATCCAAAATGGCCGCCTTCCTGTGTACGTGGGACCATGGTGGCAAGAGACTTTTTTTTGCGTCTGGGCATGATGAATGAGTGCACCGAATTTCGTCGTCCCACGCGAAACTAATCCTATTGCGGGGACCATTTTTAAGCATCGTAGGGGGCGCTACAGAGCCAATGAGCAACTCCCAAAGATATAATGTTTAGATTCTTTCATGTCGTCGACTAGCACGTGGCGCTCGCAAAATTTCCTGAGTTTTCGCATACCTTTTGCAAAGAATAAGAAGAATAATAATAATAATAAACCTTACAGATACAATAGGGTCCTTGCAGTTTCACTGCTCGGTCCCTAATAATAATAATAAACCTTACAGATACAATAGGGTCCTTGCAGTTTCACTGCTCGGTCCCTAATAACTAGAAAGCTGCAAGCAGCTGTGAGCGGGACCGAGTGTGCGTACGTTGGGATGTGCGTATGTTGGGGCATGCGCTGGACGCTGGGGCTGTAGCTCTGCCCACACGCACGATATCCTCTGCGTACGTACGAGCACATAATAACCCCAATGCGGAGGGGTTTTTGAAAATTTCTAGGGGGCGCCACTGAGCCATTTAGCACCGCCCACACACAATACTCTTTACATACGTACGAGGTCGACAAGGCGGATGTGTGTACCAAGTTTCATGACTTTGCGATGATGATAAGGCTTTCAAATCACAAACGCCATCACACGATTTTCACCGCCTGAACACGGCCACACCATTCAGAGTTTGGAAAAGTTTCTCAAGATTTTTCTTCCCCCCTAGCTAAAGAGTAATCTGGCCAAGTTTGGAGCTGTTACCATAAAATCTGTAGGAGGAGTTCAATCAAATGCGAGTTGTTGAAAAAAAAAAGACGTTTCCGATCACCAGTAGATGGCGCTGTAGGTGGATATCACTTTTTTGTATGTGCACGTTCAGGCTGGGTCCAGCATTCACCGTATGAAGTTTGGGACAGATTGGATAATGTATGTGGGAGTTATAAGCGACTTAATTTTTTATGGCGCGTCATAAATTTGAGGTGTCGCCACGGCCACGCCCTTTAAGTTTTGAAAAAGTTGGCCAATGATTTTTTCGACCCATGTCTTAAGAGCAACCTGGCCAAGTTTGAAGGTTTTTGCATTAAATATGTAGGAGGAGTTCGATCAAATGCGAGGTGTGGAAAAAAAAAGATGTTTCCATCCACCAGCAGGTGGCGCTATAGGTGGATGTCACTATTTTATATGTGAGCTTTCAGTCTGGGTCCAGCATTCACCGTATGAAGTTTGGGACAGATTGGATAATGTATGTGGGAGTTATAAGCGACTTAATTTTTCGTGGCGAGTCATAACTTTGAGGCGTCGCCACGGCCACGCCCTTTGAGGTTTGAAAAAGTTTCTCCATGACTCTTTCCCCCCATGTCTTAAGAGTAACCTGGCCAAGTTTGAAGCTTGTAGCATTAAATCTGTAGGACGAGTTCGATCAAATGCGAGATGTGGAAAAAAAGAGATGTTTCCGACCACCAGCAGGTGGCGCTATAGGTGGATGTCGTTATGATAATATATACGCGTTCAGGCTGGGTCCAGCATTCACCGTATGAAGTTTGGGACAGATTGGATAATGTATGTGGGAGTTATAAGCGACTTCATTTGTTGTGGCGAGTGATGGCGAGTCATCGAACTTTGAGGAGTTGCCACGCCCACGCCCTTTAAGTTTTGAAAAAGTTTCTCCATGAATTTCCCCCCCCATGTCTTAAGAGTAACCTGGCCAAGTTTGAAGTCTGTAGCATGAAATCTGTAGGACAAGTTCGATCTTATGCAAGGCGTGGAATCGGCCAAAAATGGCACGAAAACGCACTTTCCATCCAAAATGGCCGCCTTCCTGTGTACGTGGCACCGTGATGGCATGAGACTTTTTGGTGCGTCTGGGCATGATGAATGAGTGTACCGAATTTCGTCGTCCCACGCGAAACTAATCCTATTAAGGGGACCATTTTTATGCACCGTAGGGGGCGCTACAGAGCCAATGAGCGACTCCTAAAAATATAAAGTTTAGATTCTTTCATGTCGTCGACTGGCAGGTGGCGCTCGCAAAATTTCGTGAGTTTTCGCATACCTTTTGCAAAGAATCGGAAATAACTAGAAAGCTGCAAGCAGCTGTGAGCGGGACCGAGGTGTGCGTACGTTGGATGTGCGCACGTTGGGGCATGCGCTGGATGCCGTAGACGCGCAGCTCTGCCCACACGCACGATACCCTCTGCGTACGTACGAGCACATAATAACCCCAATGCGGAGGGGTTTTTGAAAATTTCTAGGGGGCGCCACTGAGCCATTTTGCTCCGCCCACACACAATACCCTTTACATACGTACGAGGTTGTCAGGGTGGACGTGTGTGCCAAGTTTCATGACTTTACGATGATGATAAGGCTTTCATATTACAAACGCCATCACACGATTTTCACCTCTGGCCACGCCCACACCGTTCAGAGTTTGGAAAAGTTTCTCCATGAAGTTTTGCCCTCATGTCTTAAGAGTAACCTGGCCAAGTTTGAATATTTTAGCATGAAATATGTAGTAGGAGTTTGATCAAATAAGAGGCCTGGAAAAAAATGAAGTTTCCGACCACCATTAGGTGGCGCTGTAGGTGGATATCACTTTTTTGTATGTGCACGTTCAGGCTGGGTCCAGCATTCACCGTATGAAGTTTGGGACAGATTGGATAATGTATGTGGGAGTTATAAGCGACTTAATTTTTTATGGCGCGTCATAAATTTGAGGTGTCGCCACGGCCACGCCCTTTAAGTTTTGAAAAAGTTGGCCAATGATTTTTTCCCCCCATGTCTTAAGAGCAACCTGGCCAAGTTTGAAGGTTTTTGTATTAAATATGTAGGAGGAGTTCGATCAAATGCGAGGTGTGGAAAAAAAAGACATTTCCAACCACCAGCAGGTGGCGCTATAGGTGGATGTCACTATTTTATATATGAGCTTTCAGTCTGGGTCCAGCATTCACCGTATGAAGTTTGGGACAGATTGGATAATATATGTGGGAGTTATAAGCGACTTCATTTTTCGTGGCGAGTGATGGCGAGTCATCAAACTTTGAGGCGTCGCCACGGCCACGCCCTTTAAGTTTTGAAAAAGTTGGCCAATGAATTTTTCCCTCCATGTCTTAAGAGTAACCTGGCCAAGTTTGAAGTCTGTAGCATTAAATCTGTAGGACAAGTTCGATCTTAAGCAAGGCGTGGAATCGGTCAAAAATGGCACGAAAACGCACTTTCCATCCAAAATGGCCGCCTTCCTGTGTACGTGGGACCATGGCGGCAGGAGACTTTTTTTTGCGTCTGGGCATGATGAATGAGTGTACCGAATTTCGTCGTCCCACGCGAAACTAATCCTATTAAGGGGACCATTTTTAAGCATCATAGGGGGCGCTACAGAGTCAATGAGCGACTCCCAAAAATATAAAGTTTAGATTCTTTCATGTCGTCGACTGGCAGGTGGCGCTCGCAAAATTTCCTGAGTTTTCGCATACCTTTTGCAAAGAATAAGAAAGAATAATAATAATAATAAACCTTACAGATACAATAGGGTCCTTGCAGTTTCACTGCTCGGTCCCTAATAATAATAACGAGCACAGCATAACCCCAATGCGGAGGGGTTTTTGAAAATTTCTAGGGGGCGCCACTGAGCCATTTTTCTCCACCCACACACGATACCCTTTACATACGTACGAGGTCGTCAGGGTGGACGTGTGTACCAAGTTTCATTACCTTGAGATGATGATAAGGCTTTCAAATCACAAACGTCATCACACGATTTTCACCGCATGGCCACGCCCACACCGTTCAGAGTTTGGAAAAGTTTCTCCATGAATTGTTGCCTCCATGTCTTAAGAGTAACTTGGCTACGTTTGAAGTTTGTAGCATTAAATCTGTGGGAGGAGTTTGATAAAATGTGAGGTATGGAATAAAAAGACGTTTCTGACCACCAACAGGTGGCGCTTTTGGTGGATGTCACTATTTTATCTATGCGCGTTCAGGCTTGGTCCAGATATCACCGTATGAAGTTTGGGACAGATTGGATAATGTATGTGGGAGTTATAAGCGACTTCATTTGTTGTGGCGAGTGATGGCGAGTCATCGAAATTTGAGGAGTTGCCACGCCCACGCCCTTTAAGTTTTGAAAAAGTTTCTCCATGAATTTCCCCCCCCATGTCTTAAGAGTAACCTGGCCAAGTTTGAAGTCTGTAGCATGAAATCTGTAGGACAAGTTCGATCTTATGCAAGGCGTGGAATCGGCCAAAAATGGCACGAAAACGCACTTTCCATCCAAAATGGCCGCCTTCCTGTGTACGTGGCACCGTGATGGCATGAGACTTTTTGGTGCGTCTGGGCATGATGAATGAGTGTACCGAATTTCGTCGTCCCACGCGAAACTAATCCTATTAAGGGGACCATTTTTATGCACCGTAGGGGGCGCTACAGAGCCAATGAGCGACTCCTAAAAATATAAAGTTTAGATTCTTTCATGTCGTCGACTGGCAGGTGGCGCTCGCAAAATTTCGTGAGTTTTCGCATACCTTTTGCAAAGAATCGGAAATAATAATAAACCTTACAGATACAATAGGGTCCTTGCAGTTCCTGCTCGGTCCCTAATAATAACTAGAAAGCTGCAAGCAGCTGTGAGCGGGACCGAGGTTTGCGTACGTTGGGATGTGCGTACGTTGGGCATGCGCTGGACGCTGGAGCCGCAGCTCTGCCCACACGCACGATACCCTTGCGTACGTACGAGCACATAATAACCCCAATGCGGAGGGGCTTTTGAAAATTTCTAGGGGGCGCCACGGAGCCATTTTTCTCCGCCCACACACGATACCCTTTACATACGTACGAGGTCATCAGGGTGGACGTGTGTGCCAAGTTTCATTAAGTTGCGATGATGATAAGGCTTTCAAATCACAAACGCCATCACACGATTGTCACCGCCTGGCCACGCCCATACCGTTCAGAGTTTGGAAAAGCTTCTCAAGAGATTTCTTCCCCCCTAGCTTAAGAGTAACCTGGCCAAGTTTGAAGATTTTAGCATGAAATATGTAGGAGGAGTTTGATCAAATGTGAGGTGTGAAAAAAAAAGACGTTTCCAACCACCAGCAGGTGGCGCTGTAGGTGGATGTCACTATTTTATATGTGTGCGTTCAGGCTGGCTCCAGCAATCAACGTATGAAGTTTGGGACAGATTGGATAATGTTTGTGGAAGTTATAAGCGACTTAATTTTGTCATGGCGAGTCATAAATTTGAGGCGTCGCCACGGCCACGCCCTTTGAGGTTTGAGAAAGTTTCTCCATGATTTTTTTCCCCCATGTCTTAAGAGTAACCTGGACAAGTTTGAAGGTTGTTGCATTAAATATGTAGGAGGAGTTTGATCAAATGCGAGGTGTGAAAAAAAAAGATGTTTCCAACCACCTGCAGGTGGCGCTATGGGTGGATGTCACTATGATACTATGTACGCGTTCAGGCTTGGTCCAGCATTCACCGTATGAAGTTTGGGACAGATTGGATAATGTATGTGGGAGTTATAAGCGACTTCATTTTTTGTGGCGAGTGATGGCGAGTCATCGAACTTTGAGGAGTTGCCACGCCCACGCCCTTTAAGTTTTGAAAAAGTTTCTCCATGAATTCCCCCCCCCCAATGTCTTAAGAGTAACCTGGCCAAGTTTGAAGTCTGTAGCATTAAATCTGTAGGACAAGTTCGATCTTAAGCAAGGCGTGGAATCGGTCAAAAATGGCACGAAAACGCACTTTCCATCCAAAATGGCCGCCTTCCTGTTTACGTGGGACCATGGCGGCAAGAGACTTTTTTTTGCGTCTGGGCATGATGAATGAGTGTACCGAATTTCATTGTCCTACGCGAAACTAACCCCATTGCGGGCACCATTTTTAAGCATTGTAGGGGGCGCTACAGAGTCAATGAGCGACTCCCAAAAATATAAAGTTTAGATTCTTTCATATCGTCGACTGGCAGGTGGCGCTCGCAAAATTTCCTGAGTTTTCGCATACCTTTTGCAAAGAATAAGAAAGAAAGAACTAGAAAGCTGCAAGCAGCTGTGAGCGGGACCGAGTGTGCGTACGTTGGGATGTGCGCACGTTGGGCATGCGCTGGACGCCGTAGTCGCGCAGCTCTGCCCACACGCACGATTCCCATTGCGTATGTACGAGCACACAATAACCCCATTGCAGAGGGGTTTTTGAAAATTTCTAGGGGGCGCCACTGAGCCATTTTGCTCCGCCCACACACAATACCCTTTACATACGTACGAGGTCGTCACGGTGGACGTGTGTACCAACTTTCATGACTTTGCGATGATGATAAGGCTTTCATATTACAAACGCCATCACACGATTTTCACCTCTGGCCACGCCCACACCGTTCAGAGTTTGTAAAAGTTTCTCCAGGAAGTTTTGCCCTCATGTCTTAAGAGTAACCTGGCCAAGTTTGAAGATTTTAGCATGAAATATGTAGGAGGAGTTTGATCAAATACGAGGTGTGGAAAACAATGAAGTTTCCGACCACCATTAGGTGGCGCTGTAGATGGATATCACTTTTTTATATGTGCACGTTCAGGCTGGGTCCAGCATTCACCGTATGAAGTTTGGGACAGATTGGATAATGTATGTGGGAGTTATAAGCGACTTAATTTTTTATGGCGCGTCATAAATTTGAGGCGTCGCCACGGCCACGCCCTTTAACCCTCTAACCGCCAAAGTCGCAGAATTGCGACATGACGTCAGCATAAACAAAACAGTCTGTAGATAAACTAAACGGGCTTTAAGGTGTTCAGTCCTCCTACCACTAGTTGGCAAACATGTTACCCTTTCAAACAAGACCAAGCTCAAGTCATTTTGTAGTCATTTTGTAGTTCACAGTGTTTTTATAAGGCAGTGCAAAAAAGCCGCGCGAGCTCAGACGGAAGCAGTTATTCAGAGCTGTTCTGTTGAGACGTGCGAGTCGAATTTTTATTGTCAGCGAACTATTAGTGAGTTTTTATCACCATGGCTTGTAAGAAGTTGAACCGTGCGGAAGTATTGAGCATGCTATTTGCCGATTCCGACTCCGAAGGAGAGTTTTTACCTCGTGAGGAGGAGGATCGGACGAGCGCTCATGCTTCCCACCGTGAAACTTCCGAAGGCAATGGTGCCGGCATGCGAAGCGAGGCTGTTCTCCAAGCACACACACAAACTCCAACTCATTCGGTGTCGTTATCCAACCTCAATGGAGTGGGTGGTAGTGGGGAACGCGGTCGCAGTGTCCGTGTTGGTCGAGGAATCGGGGGTGGGAGAAGTGGGTCTGGTATCTTTAGCATGCGCTCTCTCCATCCAGCCCCCGGTGCCGCGGCGCGCCTATCCGCCAGCGCAATGATCCTTACATTTTACCACTTGTTTTATTATTGTATTCCTCATTCCTGATCATTATGAATAAGGTTGAACAGGTTAAAAAAAAAAAATCAATTCAATGTCTTCCACTTCTTGCATGTGTTTTCCTACCCTATGGTAGCCTAATGATGACAGTATTTTACCACTTTCTCCTGTTTTATTGTTGGTTTCCTCCTTATGAATGATGGTAAAAGACAGAAAAATGAAAATAAGTTCAAATATCAAGTCAATATCCACCATTTCCTGAAAAAATATAGGCAACTTTTCGCATGCGTTTTCCTACTATATGGTAATGATGATATAGTAATATTTTACTAAATTATTCTGTTTTATTGTTGCTTTCCTGTTCCCTGATCATTATAGATGATGATAAATAGACAAAAAGAAAAAAAAAGTTTTAAAAAAACAAGTTCACAATCACTCAATTCCAATATTTCCTGAACATAATGAGATTCAAAATGGCTGCCACCTGATGACGTCATAATATGCAAATTAGATCAATAATTTCATACCCCACATAAACTATGGACCATGGGCAACATTTTTCTAATGTACAGTAGGCATCTATCTTTAACCCCCTTTCAGCCACCAGCTTTTGAAATATTAATGTCAAAATCCAGTATTTTCAAAAAAAAATCTTGGCGCCTAAAGGGTTAAGTTTTGAAAAAGTTGGCCAATGATTTTTTCGGCCCATGTCCTAAGAGTAGCCTGGCCAAGTTTGAAGCGTTTAGAATTAAATATGTAGGAGGAGTTCGATCAAATGCGAGGTGTGGAAAAAAAAAGACATTTCCAACCACCAGCAGGTGGCGCTATAGGTGGATGTCACTATTTTATAGGTGCGCGTTCAGGCTGGGTCCAGCAATCACCGGTTGAACTTTGGGAAAGATTGGATTATGTATGTGGAAGTTATAAGCGACTTAATTTTTCGTGGCGAGTGATGGCGAGTCATCAAACTTTGAGGCGTCGCCACGGCCACGCCCTTTAAGTTTTGAAAAAGTTGGCCAATGAATTTTTCCCTCCATGTCTTAAGAGTAACCTGGCCAAGTTTGAAGTCTGTAGCATGAAATCTGTAGGACAAGTTCGATCTTAAGCAAGGCGTGGAATCGGTCAAAAATGGCACGAAAACGCACTTTCCATCCAAAATGGCCGACTTCCTGTGGATGTGGGACCATGGCGGCCTGAGACTTTTTTGTGCGTCTTGGCATGATGAATGAGTGTACCGAATTTCGTCGTCCCACGCAAAACTAATCCTATTGCGGGGACAATTTTTAACCATCGTAGGGGGCGCTACAGAGCCAATGAGCGACTCCCAAAAATATAAAGTTTAGATTCTTTCATGTCGTCGACCGGCACGTGGCGCTCGCAAAATTTCCTGAGTTTTCGCATACCTTTTGCAAAGAATAAGAAAGAATAATAATAACTAGAAAGCTGCAAGCAGCTGTGAGCGGGACCGAGGTGTGCGTACGTTGGGATGTGCGCACGTTGGGGCATGCGCTGGACGCTGGAGCCGCAGCTCTGCCCACACACACGATACCCTCTGCGTACGTACGAGCACATAATAACTCCAATGCGGAGGGGTTTTTGAAAATTTCTAGGGGGCACCACTGAGCCATTTTGCTCAGCCCACACACGATACCCTTCACATACGAACAAGGTCATCAGGGTGGACGTGTGTGCCAAGTTTCATTAAGTTGCGATGATGATAAGGCTTTCAAATCACAAACGCCATCACACGATTGTCACCGCCTGGCCACGCCCACACCGTTCAGAGTTTGGAAAAGCTTCTCAAGAGTTTTCTTCCCCCCTAGCTTAAGAGTAACCTGGCCAAGTTTGAAGATTTTAGCATTAAATATGTAGGAGGAGTTTGATCAAATGCGAGGTGTGAAAATAAAAGATGTTTCCAACCACCAGCAGGTGGCGCTATGGGTGGATGTCACTATGATAATATGTACGCGTTCAGGCTGGGTCCAGCATTCACCGTATGAAGTTTGGGACAGATTGGATAATGTATGTGGGAGTTATAAGCAACTTAATTTGTTGTGGCGAGTGATGGCGAGTCATCAAACTTTGAGGCGTCGCCACGCCCACGCCCTTTGAGGTTTGAAAAAGTTTCTCCATGAATTTTTCCCCCCATGTCTTAAGAGTAACCTGGCCAAGTTTGAAGTCTGTAGCATTAAATCTGTAGGACAAGTTCGATCTTATACAAGGTGTAGAATCGGTCAAAAATGGCACGAAAACGCACTTTCCATCCAAAATGGCCGACTTCCTGTGGACGTGGGACCATGGCGGCATGAGACTTTTTTGTGCGTCTGGGCATGATGAATGAGTGTACCGAATTTCGTCGTCCCACGCAAAACTAACCCCAATGTGTGGACCATTTTTAAGTACCCTAGGGGGCGCCACTGAGCCACTTTGCTCCTTCCACACACGATACCCTTCACATACGTACGAGGTGTTCAGGATGGACGTGTGTGCCAAGTTTCATGACGTTGTGATGATGAGAAGGCTTTCAAATCACAAACACCATCACACGATTTTCACCGCCTGACCACGCCCGAATTGTTCAGAGTTTGGAAAAGTTTCTCCATGAATTTTTGCCCCCATGTCTTAAGAGTAACCTGGCTAAGTTTGAAGCTTGTAGCATTAAATCTGTAGGAGGAGTTTGATCAAATACGAGGTGTGGAAAACAATGAAGTTTCCGACCACCATTAGGTGGCGCTGTAGATGGATGTCACTATGATAATATGTACGCGTTCAGGCTTGGTCCAGCATTCACCGTATGAAGTTTGGGACAGATTGGATAATGAGTGTGGAAGTTATAGGCGACTTAATTCTTCATGGCGAGTCATAACTTTGAGGCGTCGCCACGGCCACGCCCTTTGAGGTTTGAAAAAGTTTCTCCATGACTCTTTTCCCCCTTGTCTTAAGAGTAATCTGGCCAAGTTTGAAGCTTGTAGCATTAAATCTGTAGGACGAGTTCGATCAAATGCGAGATGTGGAAAAAAAGAGATGTTTCCAACCCCCAGCAGGTGGCGCTATAGGTGGATGTCGTTATGATAATATGTACGCGTTCAGGCTGGGTCCAGCATTCACCGTATGAAGTTTGGGACAGATTGGATAATGTATGTGGGAGTTATAAGCGACTTCATTTTTTGTGGCGAGTGATGGCGAGTCATCGAACTTTGAGGAGTTGCCACGCCCACGCCCTTTAAGTTTTGAAAAAGTTTCTCCATGAATTCCCCCCCCCATGTCTTAAGAGTAACCTGGCCAAGTTTGAAGTCTGTAGCATTAAATCTGTAGGACAAGTTCGATCTTAAGCAAGGCGTGGAATCGGCCAAAAATGGCACGAAAACGCACTTTCCATCCAAAATGGCCGCCTTCCTGTGGACGTGGGACCATGGCGACATGAGACTTTTTTGTGCGTCTGGGCATGATGAATGAGTGTACCGAATTTCTTTGTCCCACGCGAAACTAACCCTATTGCGGGGACCATTTTTACGCACCGTAGGGGGCGCTACAGAGTCAATGAGCGACTCCCAAAAATATAAAGTTTAGATTCTTTCATGTCGTCGACTGGCAGGTGGCGCTCGCAAAATTTCCTGAGTTTTCGCATACCTTTTGCAAAGAATCGGAAGAAGAAGAATAACTAGAAAGCTGCAAGCAGCTGTAAGCGGGACCGAGGTGTGCGTACGTTGGAATGTGCGTACGTTGGGGCTGGAGCTGGACGCCGTAGTCGCGCAGCTCTGCCCACACGCACGATTTCCATTGCGTACGTACGAGCACGCAATAACCCCAATGCGGAGGGGTTTTTGAACATTTCTAGGGGGCGCCACTGAGCCATTTTGCTCCGCCCACACACAATACCCTTTACATACGTACGAGGTCGTCAGGATGGACGTGTGTACCAAGTTTCATGACTTTACGATGATGATAAGGCTTTCATATTACAAACGCCATCACACGATTTTCACCTCTGGCCACGCCCACACCGTTCAGAGTTTGGAAAGGTTTCTCCATGAAGTTTTGCCCTCATGTCTTAAGAGTAACCTGGCCAAGTTTGAAGATTTTAGCATGAAATATGTAGGAGGAGTTTGATCAAAGAAGAGGTGTGGAAAAAAAAAGACGTTTCCGATCACCAGTAGGTGGCGCTGTAGGTGTATATCACTATCTTATATGTGCGCGTTCAGGTTGGGTCCAGCATTCACCTTATCAAGTTTGGGACAGATTGGATAATGTATGTGGGAGTTATAGGCGACTTAATTTTTTATGGCGAGTCATAAATTTGAGGCGTCGCCACGGCCACGCCCTTTGAGGTTTGAAAAAGTTGGCCAATAATTTTTTCCCCCCATGTCTTAAGAGTAACCTGGCCAAGTTTGAAGCTTGTAGCATGAAATCTGTAGGAGGAGTTTGATCAAATGCGAGGTGTGGAAAAAAAAAGACATTTCCAACCACCAGCAGGTGGCGCTATAGGTGGATGTCACTATTTTACATGTGCGCGTTCAGGCTGGGTCCAGCAATCACCGGTTGAACTTTGGGAAAGATTGGATTATGTATGTGGAAGTTATAAGCGACTTAATTTTTTGTGGCGAGTGATGGCGAGTCATCAAACTTTGAGGCGTCGCCACGGCCACGCCCTTTAAGTTTTGAAAAAGTTGGCCAATGAAATTTTTCCCTCCATGTCTTAAGAGTAACCTGGCCAAGTTTGAAGTCTGTAGCATTAAATCTGTAGGACAAGTTCGATCTTAAGCAAGGCGTGGAATCGGTCAAAAATGGCACGAAAACGCACTTTCCATCCAAAATGGCCGCCTTCCTGTGTACGTGGGACCATGGTGGCAAGAGACTTTTTTTTGCGTCTGGGCATGATGAATGAGTGCACCGAATTTCGTCGTCCCACGCGAAACTAATCCTATTGCGGGGACCATTTTTAAGCATCGTAGGGGGCGCTACAGAGCCAATGAGCAACTCCCAAAGATATAATGTTTAGATTCTTTCATGTCGTCGACTAGCACGTGGCGCTCGCAAAATTTCCTGAGTTTTCGCATACCTTTTGCAAAGAATAAGAAGAATAATAATAATAATAAACCTTACAGATACAATAGGGTCCTTGCAGTTTCACTGCTCGGTCCCTAATAATCCTTACAGATACAATAGGGTCCTTGCAGTTCCTGCTCGGTCCCTAATAACTAGAAAGCTGCAAGCAGCTGTGAGCGGGACCGAGTGTGCGTACGTTGGGATGTGCGTACGTTGGGGCATGCGCTGGACGCTGGGGCTGTAGCTCTGCCCACACTCACGATATCCTCTCCGTACGTACGAGCACATAAAAACCCCCAATGCGGAGTGGTTTTATGAAAATTTCTAGGGGGCGCCACTGAGCCATTTAGCACCGCCCACACACAATACTCTTTACATACGTACGAGGTCGACAAGGCGGACGTGTCTACCAAGTTTCATGACTTTGCGATGATGATAAGGCTTTCAAATCACAAACGCCATCACACGATTTTCACCGACTGAACACGCCCACACCGTTCAGAGTTTGGAAAAGTTTCTAAAGATTTTTCTTCCCCCCTTGCTAAAGAGTAATCTGGCCAAGTTTGGAGCTGTTACCATAAAATGTGTAGGAGGAGTTCGATCAAATGCGAGTTGTTGAAAAAAAAAAACGTTTCCGATCACCAGTAGGTGGCGCTGTCGGTGTATATCACTATCTTATATGTGCGCATTTAGGCTGGGTCTAGCAATCACCGTATGAAGTTTGGGACAGATTGGATAATGTATGTGGGAGTTATAGGCGACTTAATTTTTTTATGGCGAGTCATAAATTTGAGGAGTCGTCACGGCTACGCCCTTTGAGGTTTGAAAAAGTTGGCCAATGATTTTTTTCCCCCATGTCTTAAGAGTAACCTGGCCAAGTTTGAAGCTTGTAGCATGAAATCTGTAGGAGGAGTTTGATCAAATGCGAGGTGTGGAAAAAAAAAGAGATTTCCAACCACCAGCAGGTGGCGCTATAGGTGGATGTCACTATTTTACATGTGCGCGTTCAGGCTGGGTCCAGCAATCACCGGTTGAACTTTGGGAAAGATTGGATTATGTATGTGGAAGTTATAAGCGACTTAATTTTTTGTGGCGAGTGATGGCGAGTCATCAAACTTTGAGGCGTCGCCACGGCCACGCCCTTTAAGTTTTGAAAAAGTTGGCCAATGAAATTTTCCCTCCATGTCTTAAGAGTAACCTGGCCAAGTTTGAAGTCTGTAGCATGAAATCTGTAGGACAAGTTCGATCTTAAGCAAGGCGTGGAATCGGTCAAAAATGGCACGAAAACGCACTTTCCATCCAAAATGGCCGCCTTCCTGTGTACGTGGGACCATGGCGGCAAGAGACTTTTTTTTGCGTCTGGGCATGATGAATGAGTGTACCGAATTTCGTTGTCCTACGCAAAACTAATCCTATTAAGGGGACCATTTTTAAGCATCATAGGGGGCGCTACAGAGTCAATGAGCGACTCCCAAAAATATAAAGTTTAGATTCTTTCATGTCGTCGACTGGCATGTGGCGCTCGCAAAATTTCCTGAGTTTTCGCATACCTTTTGCAAAGAATAAGAAAGAAAGAAAGAATAATAATAATAATAACTAGAAACCTGCAAGCAGCTGTGAGCGGGACCGAGTGTGCGTACGTTGGGATGTGCGCACGTTGGGCATGCGCTGGACGCCGTAGACGCGCAGCTCTGCCTACGCGCACGATTTCCATTGCGTACGTACGAGCAAGCAATAACCCCAATGCATAGGGGTTTTTGAAAATTTCTAGGGGGCGCCACTGAGCCATTTTGCTCCGCCCACACACAATACCCTTTACATACGTACGAGGTCATCAGGATGGACGTGTGTACCAAGTTTCATAACTTTACGATGATGATAAGGCTTTCATATTACAAACGCCATCACACGATTTTCACCTCTGGCCACGCCCACACCGTTCAGAGTTTGGAAAAGTTTCTCCACGAAGTTTTGCCCTCATGTCTTAAGAGTAACCTGGCCAAGTTTGAAGATTTTAGCATGAAATATATAGGAGGAGTTTGATCAAATGCGAGGTGTGGAAAAAAAAAAAAGACATTTCCAACCACCAGCAGGTGGCGCTGTAGGTGGATGTCACTATTTTATATGTACACATTCAGGCTGGGTCCAGCATTCACCGTATGAAGTTTGGGACAGATTGGATAATGTTTGTGGGAGTTATAAGCGACTTCATTTTTTATGGCGAGTCATAAATTTGAGGCGTCGCCACGGCCACGCCCTTTGAGGTTTGAAAAAGTTGATCAATGATTTTTTTCCCCCCATGTCTTAAGAGTAACCTGGCCAAGTTTGAAGCTTGTAGCATGAAATCTGTAAGAGGAGTTTGATAAAATGCGAGGTGTGGAAAAAAAAAGACATTTCCAACCACCAGCAGGTGGCGCTATAGGTGGATGTCACTATTTTATAGGTGCGCGTTCAGGCTGGGTCCAGCAATCACCGGTTGAACTTTGGGAAAGATTGGATTATGTATGTGGAAGTTATAAGCGACTTAATTTTTCGTGGCGAGTGATGGCGAGTCATTAAACTTTGAGGCGTCGCCACGGCCACGCCCTTTAAGTTTTGAAAAAGTTGGCCAATGAATTTTTCCCTCAATGTCTTAAGAGTAACCTGGCCAAGTTTCAAGTCTGTAGCATGAAATCTGTAGGACAAGTTCAATCTTATGCAAGGCGTGGAATCGGTCAAAAATGGCACGAAGACGCACTTTCCATCCAAAATGGCCGCCTTCCTGTCTACGTGGGACCATGGCGGCAGGAGACTTTTTTGTGCGTCTGGGCATGGTGAATCAGTGTACCGAATTTCATTGTCCTACGCGAAACTAACCCCATTACGGGGACCATTTTTAAGCACCGTAGGGGGCGCTACAGAGCTAATGAGCAACTCCCAAAGATATAATGTTTAGATTCTTTCATGTCGTCGACTAGCACGTGGCATACCTTTTGCAAAGAATAAGAAAGAAAGAATAATAACTAGAAAGCTGCAAGCAGCTGTGAGCGGGACCGAGGTGTGCGTACGTTGGGATGTGCGTACGTTGGGCATGCGCTGGACGCTGGAGCCGCGGCTCTTCCCACACGCACGATACCCGCAGTGTACTTACGAGCACAGCATAACCCCAATGCGGAGGGGTTTTTGAAAATTGCTAGGGGGCGCCACTGAGCCATTTTTCTCCGCCCACACACGATACCCTTTACATACGTACGAGGTCGTCAGGGTGGACGTGTGTACCAAGTTTCATTACCTTGAGATGATGATAAGGCTTTCAAATCACAAACGTCATCACACGATTTTCACCGCATGGCCATGCCCAGACCGTTCAGAGTTTGGAAAAGTTTCTCCATGAATTGTTGCCTCCATGTCTTAAGAGTAACTTGGCTAAGTTTGAAGTTTGTAGCATTAAATCTGTGGGAGGAGTTTGATAAAATGTGAGGTATGGAAAAAAAAAGACGTTTCTGACCACCAGCAGGTGGCGCTGTTGGTGGATGTCACTATTTTATCTATGCGCGTTCAGGCTGGGTCCAGATATCACCGTATGAAGTTTGGGACAGATTGGATAATGTATGTGGAAGTTATAAGCGACTTAATTTTTCATGGCGAGTCATAACTTTGAGGCGTCGCCACGGCCACGCCCTTTGAGGTTTGAAAAAGTTTCTCCATGACTCTTTCCCCCCATGTCTTAAGAGTAACCTGGCCAAGTTTGAAGCTTGTAGCATTAAATCTGTAGGACGAGTTCGATCAAATGCGAGATGTGGAAAAAAAGAGATGTTTCCGACCACCAGCAGGTGGCGCTATAGGTGGATGTCGTTATGATAATATGTACGCGTTCAGGCTGGGTCCAGCATTCACCGTATGAAGTTTGGGACAGATTGGATAATGTATGTGGGAGTTATAATTCAATTCAATTCATTTTTATTTATATAGCGCCAAATACAACAAATGTCATCTCAAGGCACTTAGATAGTAAGTCCAATTCAAGCCAATTGGAATTCAATTAATTAATAAGAATCATAATTCATAAAATAATCCAATTCGTTCATATAGAGCCAATTCAAAAACAATTTCCTAGCTAAGAAAACCAACAGATTGCACTGAAAACTTTTTGTTTTTCGGTCCAATCTCCCGGCCTGAGCGGCGTGCCTGAGGCGACTGTGGAGAGAAACGACTCCCTTTTAACAGGAAGAAACCTCTGGCAGAACCAGACTCAGGAAGGGTGGCCATCCGCCTCGACCAGCTGGGGTTTGAGAAGACAGAAAAAGGGGGGGGGGAAGGGGGCAGGGGGCCACCGCGACGGCGGCACTGTAACACCATTCAAAGGATATCTGTTGGAACAGGGAAACACGAGTTAATGACCACAATAATATCACATATACATAAAGAGAGTAAAGTGAGGAAAGGTGTGTCAGATGAGGCCCCCCAGCAGTCTAGGCTTATAGCAGCTTAACTATGGGATGTTTCAAGATCACCTGAGCCATCCCTAACTATAAGCTTTATCAAAAAGGAAAGTTTTAAGCCTGGTCTTAAAAGTGGAAAGGGTGTCTGCTTCCCGGACATTTACTGGCAGCTTATTCCACAAGAGAGGGGCCTGATAACTGAAGGCTCTGCCTCCCATTCTACTTTTAGAAACTCTGGGAACCTCAAGTAAACCTGCAGTTTGGGAACGAAGTGCTCTGTTAGGAAAATATCTTACAATGAGATCTTTAAGATATGATGGAGCTCGGTCATTAAGAGCTTTATATGTGAGGAGAAGAATCTTAAATTCTATTCTGAATTTAACAGGGAGCCAATGAAGAGAAGCTAAAACTGGAGAAATATGATCTCTCCTGTTAGTTCTCGTCAAAACTCTGGCTGCAGCATTTTGGATCAACTGAAGGCTTTTCAGAGAATATGTAGGACAGCCCAATAATAAAGAATTACAGTAGTCCAATCTTGAAGTAACAAATGCATGAATTAGTTTTTCTGCATCACTCTGAGACAAGATGTTCCTGATTTTAACAATATTACGAAGGTGAAAGAAGGCAGTCCTAGAAACCTGTTTTATATGCGAGTCAAATGATAAGTTCTGGTCAAAAATAACTCCAAGGTTCCTCACTGTAGAACTAGAAGCCAAGGAAATACCATCTAGAGTAACTATATAGCTAGACAATTTCTCCCTGAAACGCTCAGGTCCAAAGATAACGACTTCAGTTTTGTCTGAATTTAGCAGCAGACAGTTCTGAGTCATCCAGGTCTTTATGTCTTTAAGACATGCTTGTAGTCTGACCAACCTATTGGGTTCATCTGGTTTTATAGATAAGTACAGCTGAGTATCATCAGCATAGCAATGGAAATAAGCGACTTCATTTGTTGTGGCGAGTGATGGCGAGTCATCGAATTTTGAGGAGTTGCCACGCCCACGCCCTTTAAGTTTTGAAAAAGTTTCTCCATGAATTTCCCCCCCCATGTCTTAAGAGTAACCTGGCCAAGTTTGAAGTCTGTAGCATGAAATCTGTAGGACAAGTTCGATCTTATGCAAGGCGTGGAATCGGCCAAAAATGGCACGAAAACGCACTTTCCATCCAAAATGGCCGCCTTCCTGTGTACGTGGCACCGTGATGGCATGAGACTTTTTGGTGCGTCTGGGCATGATGAATGAGTGTACCGAATTTCGTCGTCCCACGCGAAACTAATCCTATTAAGGGGACCATTTTTATGCACCGTAGGGGGCGCTACAGAGTCAATGAGCGACTCCCAAAAATATAAAGTTTAGATTCTTTCATGTCGTCGACTGGCAGGTGGCGCTCGCAAAATTTCCTGAGTTTTCGCATACCTTTTGCAAAGAATCGGAAGAAGAATAATAACTAGAAAGCTGCAAGCAGCTGTGAGCGGGACCGAGGTGTGCGTACGTTGGATGTGCGCACGTTGTGGCATGCGCTGGACTCCGTAGTCGCGCAGCTCCGCCCACCCGCACGATACCCTCTGCGTACGTACGAGCACATAATAACCCCAATGCGGAGGGGTTTTTGGAAATTTTTAGGGGGCGCCACTGAACCATTTTGCTCCGCCCACAAACGAAACCCTTTACATACACACGAGGTGGTCAGGGTGGACGTGTGTGCCAAGTTTCATGATCTTGCAATGGTGATAAGGCTTTCAAATCACAAACGCCATCACACGATTTTCACCGCCTGGCCACGCCCACACCGTTCAGAGTTTTAAAAAGTTTCTCCATGATTAATTTCCTCCATGTCTTAAGAATAACCTGGCCAAGTTTGAAGCTTGTAGCATTCAATATGTAGGAGGAGTTCGATAAAATATGAGTTGTGGAAAAAAAGAGACGTTTCCAACGACCAGCAGGTGGCGCTATATGTGGTTGTCACTATTTTATGTGTGCACGTTCAGGCTGGGTCCAGAAATCAACGTATGAAGTTTGGGACAGATTGGATAATGTTTGTGGGAGTTATAAGCGACTTAATTCTTCATGGCAAGTCATAACTTTGAGGCGTCGCCACGGCCACGCCCTTTAAGGTTTGAAAAAGTTTCTCCATGAATTCCCCCCCCCCATGTCTTAAGAGTAATCTGGCCAAGTTTGAAGCTTTTAGCATTAAATCTGTAGGAGTAGTTCGATCAAATGCGAGGTGTGGAAAAAAAAAGACATTTCCGACCACCAGCAGGTGGCGCTATAGGTGGATGTCAATATGATAATATGTACGCGTTCAGGCTGGGTCCAGCATTCACCGTAAGAAGTTTCGGACAGACTGGATAATGTATGTGGGAGTTATAAGCGACTTCATTTTTTGTGGCGAGTGATGGCGAGTCATCGAACTTTGAGGCGTTGCCACGCCCACGCCCTTTAAGTTTTGAAAAAGTTTCTCCATGAATTTTTCCCCCCATCTCTTAAGAGTAACCTGGCCAAGTTTCAAGTCTGTAGCATTAAATCTGTAGGACAAGTTCGATCTTAAGCAAGGCGTGGAATCGGTCAAAAATGGCACGAAAACGCACTTTCCATCCAAAATGGCCGCCTTCCTGTGTACGTGGGACCATGGCGGCAAGAGACTTTTTTTTGCGTCTGGGCATGATGAATGAGTGTACCGAATTTTGTCGTCCCACGCGAAACTAATCCTATTGCGGGGACCATTTTTAAGCATTGTAGGGGGCGCTACAGAGTCAATGAGCGACTACCAAAAATATAAAGTTTAGATTCTTTCATGTCGTCGACCGGCATGTGGCGCTCGCAAAATTTCCTGAGTTTTCGCATACCTTTTGCAAAGAATAAGAAAGAAAGAAAGAAAGAACTAGAAAGCTGCAAGCAGCTGTGAGCGGGACCGAGGTGTGCGTACGTTGGGATGTGCGTACGTTGGGGAATGCGCTGGACGCCGTAGTCGCGCAGCTCTGCCCACACGAAGGATACCCTCTGCGTTAGTAAGAGCACATAATAACCCCAATGCTGAGGGGTTGTTGAAAATTTCTAGGGGGCGACACTGAGCCATTTTGCTCCGCCCACACACGATACCCTTTAAATACGTACGAGGTCGACAGGGTGGACGTGTGTGCCAAGCTTCATGACTTTGCGATGATGATAAGGCTTTCAAATCAGAAACGCCATTACAAGATTTTCACCGCCTTGCTACGGCCACGCCCTTTGAGATTTGAAAAAATTTCTCCATGAATTTTTGCCCCCATGTCTTAAGAGTAATCTGGCCAAGTTTCAAGTCTGTAGCATTAAATCTGTAGGACGAGTTCGATCAAATGCGAGGTGTGGAAAAAAAGAGATGTTTCCAACCCCCAGCAGGTGGCGCTATAGGTGGATGTCGCTATGATAATATGTACACATTCAGGCTGGGTCCAGCATTCACCTTATGAAGTTTGGGACAGATTGGATAATGTATGTGGGAGTTATAAGTGACTTAATTTTTTATGGCGCGTCATAAATTTGAGGCGTCGCCACGGCCACGCCCTTTGAGGTTTGAAAAAGTTGGCCAATGATTTTTTCCCCCCATGTCTTAAGAGTAACCTGGCCAAGTTTGAAGCTTGTAGCATGAAATCTGTAGGAGGAGTTTGATCAAATAAGAGGTGTGGAAAAAAAAAGAAATTTCCAACCACCAGCAGGTGGCGCTGTAGGTGGATATCACTTTTTTGTATATACAAATTCAGGCTGGGTCCAGCAGTTACCGTATGAAGTTTGGGACAGATTGGATAATGTTTGTGGGAGTTATAAGCGACTTGATTTTTTATGGCGAGTCATGAATTTGAGGTGTCGCCACGGCCACGCCCTTTAAGTTTTGAAAAAGTTGGCCAATGATTTTTTCGGCCCATGTCTTAAGAGCAACCTGGCCAAGTTTGAAGGTTTTTGCATTAAATATGTAGGAGGAGTTCGATCAAATGCGAGGTGTGGAAAAAAAAAGACATTTCCATCCACCAGCAGGTGGCGCTATAGGTGGATGTCACTATTTTATATGTGAGCTTTCAGGCTGGGTCCAGCATTCACCGTATGACGTTTGGAACAGATTGGATAATGTATGTGGGAGTTATAAGCGACTTCATTTTTCGTGGCGAGTGATGGCGAGTCATCAAACTTTGAGGCGTCGCCACGGCCACGCCCTTTAAGTTTTGAAAAAGTTGGCCAATGAATTTTTCACCCAATGTCTTAAGAGTAACCTGGCCAAGTTTGAAGTCTGTAGCATTAAATCTGTAGGACAAGTTCGATCTTATACAAGGTGTGGAATCGGTAAAAAATGGCACGAAAACGCACTTTCCATCCAAAATGGCCGACTTCCTGTGGACGTGGGACCATGGCGGCCTGAAACTTTTTTGTGCGTCTTGGCATGATGAATGAGTGTACCGAATTTCGTCGTCCCACGCGAAACTAATCCTATTGCGGGGACAATTTTTAAGCATCGTAGGGGGCGCTACAGAGCCAATGAGCGACTCCCAAAAATATAAAGTTTAGATTCTTTCATGTCGTCGACTGGCAGGTGGTGCTCGCAAAATTTCCTGAGTTTTCGCATACCTTTTGCAAAGAATAAGAAAGAATAATAATAACTAGAAAGCTGCAAGCAGCTGTAAGCGGGACCGAGTGTGCGTACGTTGGGATGTGCGTACGTTGGGGCATGCGCTGGACGCTGGGGCTGTAGCTCTGCCCACACGCACGATATCCTCTGCGTACGTACGAGCACATAAAAACCCCAATGCGGAGGGGTTTTATGAAAATTTCTAGGGGGCGCCACTGAGCCATTTTGCTCCGCCCACACACAATACTCTTTACATACGTACAAGGTCGACAAGGCGGACGTGTGTACCAAGTTTCATGACTTTGCGATGATGATAAGGCTTTCCAATCAAAAACGCCATCACACGATTTTCACCGCCTGAACACGCCCACATCGTTCAGAGTTTGGAAAAGTTTCTCAAGATTTTTCTTCCCCCCTTGCTAAAGAGTAATCTGGCCAAGTTTGGAGCTGTTACCATAAAATCTGTAGGAGGAGTTTGATCAAATGCGAGTTGTTGAAAAAAAAGACGTTTCCGATCACCAGTAGGTGGCGCTGTAGGTGTATATCACAATCTTATATGTGCGCATTCAGGCTTGGTCTAACAATCACCGTATGAAGTTTGGGACAGATTGGATAATGTATGTGGGAGTTATAGGCGACTTAATTTTTTATGGCGAGTCATAAATTTGAGGCGTCGCCACGGCCACGCCCTTTGAGGTTTGAAAAAGTTGTCCAATGATTTTTTCCCCCCATGTCTTAAGAGTAACTTGGCCAAGTTTGAAGCTTGTAGCATGAAATCTGTAGGAGGAGTTTGATCAAATGCGAGGTGTGGAAAAAAAAAGAGATTTCCAACCACCAGCAGGTGGCGCTATAGGTGGATGTCACTATTTTACATGTGCGCGTTCAGGCTGGGTCCAGCAATCACAGGTTGAACTTTGGGAAAGATTGGATTATGTATGTGGAAGTCATAAGCGACTTAATTTTTTGTGGCGAGTGATGGCGAGTCATCAAACTTTGAGGCGTCGCCACGGCCACGCCCTTTAAGTTTTGAAAAAGTTGGCCAATGAATTTTTCCCTCCATGTCTTAAGAGTAACCTGGCCAAGTTTGAAGTCTGTAGCATTAAATCTGTAGGACAAGTTCGATCTTAAGCAAGGCGTGAAATCGTTCAAAAATGGCACGAAAACGCACTTCCCATCCAAAATGGCCGCCTTCCTGTGTACGTGGGACCATGGCGGCCTGAGACTTTTTTGTGCGTCTTGGCATGATGAACGAGTGTACCGAATTTCGTCATCCCACGCGAAACTAATCCTATTAAGGGGACCATTTTTAAGCATCATAGGGGGCGCTACAGAGTCAATGAGCGACTCCCAAAAATATAAAGTTTAAATTCTTTCATGTCGTCGATTGGCAGGTGGCGCTCGCAAAATTTCCTGAGTTTTTGCCTACCTTTTGCAAAGAATAAGAAAGAAAGAAAGAAAGAATAATAATAATAATAAACCTTACAGATACAATAGGCTCCTTGCAGTTTCACTGCTCGGTCCCTAATAATAATAATAAACCTTACAGATACAATAGGGTCCTTGCAGTTTCACTGCTCGGTCCCTAACTAGAAAGCTGCAAGCAGCTGTGAGCGGGACCGAGGTGTGCGTACGTTGGGATATGCGTACGTTGGGGAATGCGCTGGACGCCGTAGTCGCGCAGCTCTGCCCACACGCAGGATACCCTCTGCGTTAGTACGAGTACATAATAACCCCAATGCGGAGGGGTTGTTGAAAATTTCTAGGGGGCGACACTGAGTCATTTTGCTCCGCCCACACACGATACCCTTTACATACGTACGAGGTCGACAGGGTGGACGTGTGTGCCAAGCTTAATGACTTTGCGATGATGATAAGGCTTTCAAATCAGAAACGCCATTACAAGATTTTCACCGCCTTGCTACGGCCACGCCCTTTGAGGTTTGAAAAGGTTTCTCCATGAATCTATCCCCCCATGTCTTAAGAGTAACCTGGCCAAGTTTGAAGTCTGAAGCATGAAATCTGTAGGATAAGTTCGATCTTATGCAAGGCGTGGAATCGGCCAAAAATGGCACGAAAACGCACTTTCCATCCTAAATGGCCGCCTTCCAGTGGACGTGGCACCGTGATGGCCTGAGACTTTTTGGTGCGTCTGGGCATGATGAATGAGTGTACCGAATTTCGTCGTCCCACGCAAAACTAACCCCAATGTGTGGACCATTTTTAAGTACCTTAGGGGGCGCCACTGAGCCACTTTGCTCCGCCCACATACGATACCCTTCACATACGTACGAGGTTGTCAGGATGGACGTGTGTGCCAAGTTTCATGACGTTGTGATGATGATAAGGCTTTCAAATCACAAACACCATCACACGATTTTCACCGCCTGGCCACGCCCACATTGTTCAGAGTTTGGAAAAGTTTCTCCATGAATTTTTGCCCCCATGTCTTAAGAGTAACCTGGCTAAGTTTGAAGCTTGTAGCATTAAATCTGTAGGAGGAGTTTTATAAAATGTGAGGTGTGGCAAAAAAAGACGTTTCCGACCACCAGCAGGTGGCGCAATAGGGGGATGTCACTATGATAATATGTACGCGTTCAGGCCGGGTCCAGCATTCACCGTTTGAAGTTTGGGACAGATTGGATAATGAGTGTGGAAGTTATAAGCGACTTAATTCTTCATGGCGAGTCATAACTTTGAGGCATCGCCACGGCCACGCCCTTTAAGTTTTGAAAAAGTTGGCCAATGATTTTTTCGGCCCATGTCCTAAGAGTAGCCTGGCCAAGTTTGAAGCGTTTAGCATTAAATATGTAGGAGGAGTTTGATCAAATGCGAGGTGTGGAAAAAAAAAAGACATTTCCAACCACCAGCAGGTGGCGCTGTAGGTGGATGTCTCTATTTTATATGTACACATTCAAGCTGGGTCCAGCATTCACCTTATGAAGTTTGGGACAGATTGGATAATGTTTGTGGGAGTTATAAGCGACTTAATTTTTTATGGCGAGTCATAAATTTGAGGCGTCGCCACGGCCACGCCCTTTGAGGTTTGAAAAAGTTGTCCAATGATTTTTTCCCCCCATGTCTTAAGAGTAACCTGGCCAAGTTTCAAGCTTGTAGCATGAAATCTGTAGGAGGAGTTTGATAAAATGCGAGGTGTGGAAAAAAAAAGACATTTCCAACCACCAGCAGGTGGCGCTATAGGTGAATGTCACTATTTTATATGTGCACGTTCAGGCTGGGTCCAGCAATCACCGGTTGAACTTTGGGAAAGATTGGACTATGTATGTGGAAGTTATAAGCGACTTAATTTTTCGTGGCGAGTGATGGCGAGTCATCAAACTTTGAGGCGTCGCCACGGCCACGCCCTTTAAGTTTTGAAAAAGTTGGCCAATGAATTTTTCCCTCCATGTCTTAAGAGTAACCTGGCCAAGTTTCAAGTCTGTAGCATGAAATCTGTAGGACAAGTTCGATCTTATGCAAGGCGTGGAATCGGTCAAAAATGGCACGAAGACGCACTTTCCATCCAAAATGGCCGCCTTCCTGTGTACGTGGGACCATGGCGGCAAGAGACTTTTTTGTGCGTCTGGGCATGGTGAATCAGTGTACCGAATTTCATTGTACTACGCGAAACTAACCCCATTGCGGGCACCATTTTTATGCACCGTAGGGGGCGCTACAGAGCCAATGAGCAACTCCCAAAGATATAATGTTTAGATTCTTTCATGTCGTCGACTAGCACGTGGCGCTCGCAAAATTTCCTGAGTTTTCGCATACCTTTTGCAAAGAATAAGAAAGAATAATAATAACTAGAAAGCTGCAAGCAGCTGTGAGCGGGACCGAGTGTGCGTACGTTGGGATGTGCACACGTTGGGCATGCGCTGGACGCCGTAGTCGCGCAGCTCTGCCCACGCGCACGATACCCTCTGCGTACTTACGAGCACATAAAAACCCAAATGCGGAGGTGTTTTAGAAAATTTCTAGGGGGCGCCACTGAGCCATTTTGCTCTGCCCACACACGATACCCTTTACATACGTACGAGGTCATCAGGGTGGACGTGTGTGCCAAGTTTCATGACCTTGCGATCATGATAAGGCTTTCAAATCACAAACGCCATCACATGATTTTCACCGCCTGGCCACGCCCACACCGTTCAGAGTTTGGAAAGGTGTCTCCATGAATTTTTCCCCACATGACTTAAGAGTAACCTGGCCAAGTTTGAAGCTTGTGGCATTAAATCTGTAGGAGGAGTTTGAAAAAATGTGACGTGCGGAAAAAAAAGAGGTTTCCAACCACCATTAGGTGGCGCTATAGGAGGATGTCACTATGATAATATGTACGCGTTCAGGTCGGGTCCAGCATTCACCGTATGAAGTTTGGGACAGATTGGATAATGAGTGTGGAAATTATAAGCGACTTAATTCTTCATGGCGAGTCATAACTTTGAGGCGTCGCCACGGCCACGCCCTTTGAGGTTTGAAAAAGTTTCTCCATGACTCTTTCCCTCCATGTCTTAAGAGTAACCTGGCCAAGTTTGAAGCTTGTAGCATTAAATATGTAGGAGGAGTTTGATCTAATGCGAGGTGTGAAAAAAAAACACGTTTCAGAACACCAGCAGGTGGCGCTATAGGTGGATGTCACTATGATAATATGTATGCGTTCAGGCTGGGTCCAGCATTCACCGTATGAGGTTTGGGACAGTATGGATAATGTATGTGGAAGTTATAAGCAAATTCATTTTTTGTGGCGAGTGATGGCGAATCATCGAACTTTGAGAAGTCGCCACGGCCACGCCCTTTAAGTTTTGAAAAAGTTTCTCCATGAATTTTCCCCCCCATGTCTGAAGAGTAACCTGGCCAAGTTTGAAGTCTGTAGCATTAAATCTGTAGGACAAGTTCGATCATAAGCAAGGCTTGGAATCGGTCAAAAATGGCACGAAAACGCACATTCCATCCAAAATGGCCGCCTTCCTGTGTACATGGGACCATGACGGCATGAGACTTTTTTGTGCGTCTGGGCATGATGAATGAGTGTACCGACTTTCGTCGTCCCAAGCGAAACTAATCCTATTAAGGGGATCATTTTTATGCATCGTAGGGGGCGCTACAGAGCCAATGAGCAACTCCCAAAGATATAATGTTTAGATTCTTTCATGTCGTCGACTGGCACGTGGCGCTTGCAAAATTTCCTGAGTTTTCGCATACCTTTTGCAAAGAATAAGAAGAATAATAATAATAATAAACCTTACAGATACAATAGGGTCCTTGCAGTTTCACTGCTCGGTCCCTAACTAGAAAGCTGCAAGCAGCTGTGAGCGGGACCGAGGTGTGCGTACGTTGGGATATGCGCACGTTGGGGCATGCGCTGGACGCTGGAGCCGCAGCTCTGCCCACACACACGATACCCTCTGCGTACGTACGAGGACATAATAACTCCAATGCGGAGGGGTTTTTGAAAATTTCTAGGGGGCGCCACTGAGCCATTTTGCTCAGCCCACACACGATACCCTTCACATACGAACGAGGTCATCAGGGTGGACGTGTGTGCCAAGTTTTATTAAGTTGCGATGATGATAAGGCTTTCAAATCACAATCGCCATCACACGATTGTCACCGCCTGGCCACGCCCACACCGTTCAGAGTTTGGAAAAGCTTCTCAAGAGTTTTCTTCCCCCCTAGCTTAAGAGCAACCTGGCCAAGTTTGAAGATTTTACCATTAAATATGTAGGAGGAGTTTGATCAAATGCGAGGTGTGAAAAAAAAAGATGTTTCCAACCACCAGCAGGTGGCGCTATGGGTGGATGTCACTATGATAATATGTACGCGTTCAGGCTGGGTCCAGCATTCACCGTATGAAGTTTGGGACAGATTGGATAATGTATGTGGGAGTTATAAGCAACTTAATTTGTTGTGGCGAATGATGGCGAGTCATAGAACTTTGAGGCGTCGCCACGCCCACGCCCTTTGAGGTTTGAAAAAGTTTCTCCATGAATTTTTCCCCCCATGTCTTAAGAGTAGCCTGGCCAAGTTTGAAGTCTGTAGCATTAAATCTCTAGGACAAGTTCGATCTTATACAAGGTGTAGAATCGGTCAAAAATGGCACGAAAACGCACTTTCCATCCAAAATGGCCGACTTCCTGTGGACGTGGGACCATGGCGGCATGAGACTTTTTTGTGCGTCTGGGCATGATGAATGAGTGTACCGAATTTCGTCGTCCCACGCAAAACTAACCCCAATGTGTGGACCATTTTTAAGTACCCTAGGGGGCGCCACTGAGCCACTTTGCTCCGCCCACACACGATACCCTTCACATACGTACGAGGTGTTCAGGATGGACGTGTGTGCCAAGTTTCATGACGTTGTGATGATGATAAGGCTTTCAAATCCCAAACACCATCACACGATTTTCACCGCCTGACCACGCCCGAATTGTTCAGAGTTTGGAAAAGTTTCTCCATGAATATTTGCCCCCATGTCTTAAGAGTAACCTGGCTAAGTTTGAAGCTTGTAGAATTAAATCTGTAGGAGGAGTTTTATAAAATGTGAGGTGTGGCAAAAAATGACATTTCCGACCACCAGCAGGTGGCGCTATAGGAGGATGTCACTATGATAATATGTACGCGTTCAGGCTGAGTCCAGCATTCACCGTGTGAAGTTTGGGACAGATTGGATAATGAGTGTGGAAGTTATAAGCGACTTAATTCTTCATGGCGAGTCATAACTTTGAGGCGTCGCCACGGCCACGCCCTTTGAGGTTTGAAAAAGTTTCTCCATGACTCTTTCCCCCCATGTCTTAAGAGTAATCTGGCCAAGTTTGAAGCTTGTAGCATTAAATCTGTAGGACGAGTTCGATCAAATGCGAGATGTGGAAAAAAAGAGATGTTTCCGACCACCAGCAGGTGGCGCTATAGGTGGATGTCGTTATGATAATATGTATGCGTTCAGGCTAGGTCCAGCATTCACCGTATGAAGTTTGGGACAGATTGGATAATGTATGTGGGAGTTATAAGCGACTTAATTTGTTGTGGCGAGTGATGGCGAGTCATCGAACTTTGAGGAGTTGCCACGCCCACGCCCTTTAAGTTTTGAAAAAGTTTCTCCATGAATTTCCCCCCCCATGTCTTAAGAGTAACCTGGCCAAGTTTGAAGTCTGTAGCATGAAATCTGTAGGACAAGTTCGATCTTAAGCAAGGCGTGGAATCGGCCAAAAATGGCACGAAAACGCACTTTCCATCCAAAATGGCCGCCTTCCTGTGTACGTGGGACCATGGCGGCCTGAGACTTTTTTGTGCGTCTTGGCATGATGAACGAGTGTACCGAATTTCGTCATCCCACGCGAAACTAATCCTATTGCGGGGACAATTTTTAACCATCGTAGGGGGCGCTACAGAGCCAATGAGCGACTACCAAAAATATAAAGTTTAGATTCTTTCATGTCGTCGACTGGCAGATGGCGCTCGCAAAATTTCCTGAGTTTTCGCATACCTTTTGCAAAGAATAAGAAAGAAAGAAAGAATAATAATAAACCTTACAGATACAATAGGGTCCTTGCAGTTTCACTGCTCGGTCCCTAATAATAATAACTAGAAAGCTGCAAGCAGCTGTGAGCGGGACCGAGTGTGCGTACGTTGGGATGTGCGCACGTTGGGATGTGCGCACGTTGGGCATGCGCTGGACGCCGTAGTCGCGCAGCTCTACCCACACGCACGATTCCCATTGCGTACGTACGAGCACACAATAACCCCAATGCATAGGGGTTTTTGAAAATTTCTAGGGGGCGCCACTGAGCCATTTTGCTCCGCCCACACACAATACCCTTTACATACGTACGAGGTCGTCAGGGTGGACGTGAGTACCAAGTTTGATGACTTTGCGATGATGATAAGGCTTTCATATTGCAAACGCCATCACACGATTTTCACCTCTGGCCACGCCCACACCGTTCAGAGTTTGGAAAAGTTTCTCCATGAAGTTTTGCCCTCGTGTCTTAAGAGCAACCTGGCCAAGTTTTAGATTTTAGCATGAAATATGTAGGAGGAGTTTGATCAAATGCGAGGTGTGGAAAAAAAACAAAGACATTTCCAACCACCAGCAGGTGGCGCTGTAGGTGGATGTCTCTATTTTATATGTACACATTCAGGCTGGGTCCAGCATTCACCGTATGAAGTTTGGGACAGATTGGATAATGTATGTGGGAGTTATAAGCGACTTAATTTTTTATGGCGCGTCATAAATTTGAGGCGTCGCCACGGCCACGCCCTTTAAGTTTTGAAAAAGTTGGCCAATGATTTTTTCGGCCCATGTCCTAAGAGTAGCCTGGCCAAGTTTGAAGCGTTTAGCATTAAATATGTAGGAGGAGTTCGATCAAATGCGAGGTGTGGAAAAAAAAAGACATTTCCAACCACCAGCAGGTGGCGCTATAGGTGGATGTCACTATTTTATAGGTGCGCGTTCAGGCTGGGTCCAGCAATCATCGGTTGAACTTTGGGAAAGATTGGATTATGTATGTGGAAGTTATAAGCGACTTCATTTTTCGTGGCGAGTGATGGCGAGTCATCAAACTTTGAGGCGTCGCCACGGCCACGCCCTTTAAGTTTTGAAAACGTTGGCCAATGAATTTTTCCCTCCATGTCTTAAGAGTAACCTGGCCAAGTTTCAAGTATGTAGCATTAAATCTGTAGGACAAGTTCGATCTTATGCAAGGCGTGGAATCGGTCAAAAATGGCACGAAAATGCACTTTCCATCCAAAATGGCCGCCTTCCTGTGGACGTGGCACATTGGCGGCCTGAGACTTTTTTGTGCGTCTGGGCATGATGAATGAGTGTACCGAATTTCGTCGTCCCACGCGAAACTAATCCTATTAAGGGGACCATTTTTAAGCATTGTAGGGGGCGCTACAGAGTCAATGAGCGACTCCCAAAAATATAAAGTTTAGATTCTTTCATGTCGTCGACTGGCAGGTGGCGCTCGCAAAATTTCCTGAGTTTTCGCATACCTTTTGCAAAGAATAAGAAAGAAAGAATAATAATAACTAGAAAGCTGCAAGCAGCTGTAAGCGGGACCGAGGTGTGCGTACGTTGGAATGTGCGTACGTTGGGGCTGGAGCTGGACGCTGTAGTCGCGCAGCTGTGCCCTAACACACGATACCCTCTGCGTATGTACAAACACATAATGACCCCAATGCGGAGGGGTTTTTGAAAATTTCTAGGTGGCGCCACTGAGCCATTTTGCTCCACCCACACACGATACCCTTTACATACGTACGAGGTCATCAGGGTGGACGTGTGTGCCAAGTTTCATGACTTTGCGATGATGATAAGGCTTTCAAATCATAAACGCCATCACACGATTTTCACCGCCTGGCCACGCCCACACCGTTCAGAGTTTGGAAAAGTTTCTCCATGAATTTTCGCCCCCATGTCTTAAGAGTAACCTGGCCAAGTTTGAAGCTTGTAGCATTAAATCTGTAGGAGGAGTTTGAGGTGTGGAAAAAAAAGACGTTTCCAACCACCAGCAGGTGGCGCTATAGGTGTTTATCACTATGATAATATGTACGCGTTCAGGCTGGGTCCAGCAATAACCGTATGAAGTTTGGGACAGATTGGATAATGTATGTGGAAGTTATAAGCAACTTAATTTTTAATGGCGAGTCATAAATTTGAGGCGTCGCCACGGCCACGCCCTTTGAGGTTTGAAAAAGTTTCTCCATGAATTTTTGCCCCCATGTCTTAAGAGTAACCTGGCCAAGTTTGAAGCTTGTAGCATTAAATCTGTAGGAGGAGTTTGAGGTGTGGAAAAAAAAGACGTTTCCAACCACCAGCAGGTGGCGCTATAGGTGGATGTCACTATGATAATATGTACGCGTTCAGGCTGGGTCCAGCATTCACCGTATGAAGTTTGGGACAGATTGGATAATGTATGTGGGAGTTATAAGCCACTTAATTTTTTGAGGCGAGTGATGGCGAGTCATCAAACTTTGAAGCGTCGTCACGGCCACGCCCTTTAAGTTTTGAAAGAGTTTCCCCATGATTTTTTCCCCCCATGTCTTAAGAGTAACCTGGCCAAGTTTGAAGTCTGTAGCATTAAATCTGTAGGACAAGTTTGATCTTATGCAAGGCGTGGAATCGGTCAAAAATGGCACCAAAACGCACTTTCCATCCAAAATGGCCGCCTTCCTGTGTACGTGGGACCATGGCGGCATGAGACTTTTTTGTGCGTCTGGGCATGGTGAATGAGTGTACCGAATTTCATTGTCCTACGCGAAACTAACCCCATTGCGGGCACCATTTTTAAGCATCGTAGGGGGCGCTACAGAGCCAATGAGCAACTCCCAAAGATATAATGTTTAGATTCTTTCATGTCGTCGACTAGCACGTGGCGCTCGCAAAATTTCCTGAGTTTTCGCATACCTTTTGCAAAGAATAAGAAGAATAATAATAACTAGAAAGCTGCAAGCAGCTGTGAGCGGGACCGAGGTGTGCGTATGTCGGGATATGCGTACGTTGGGGCACGCGTTGGACGCTGGAGCTGCAGCTCTGCCCACACACACGATACCCTCTGCGTACGTACGAGCACATAATAACCCCAATGCGGAGGGGTTTTTGAAAAATTCTAGGGGGCGCCACTGAGCCATTTATCTCCGCCCACACACGATACCCTTTACATATGTACGAGGTTGAGAGGGTGGACGTGTGTGTCAAGTTTCATGACTTTGCGACGATGATAAGGTTTTCAAATCACAAACGCCATCACGCGATTTTCACCGCATGGCCACACCCAAACTGTTCAGAGTTTTGAAAAGTTTTTCAATAGATTTTTCCCCCCATGTCTTAAGAGTAACCTGGCCAAGTTTGAAGGTTGTAGCATTAAATCTGTAGGAGAAGTTTGATAAAATGCGAGGTGTGGGGAAAAAAAGACGTTTCCAAAAACCAGCAGGTGGCGCTATAGGTGGATGTCACTATTTTATATGTGCGCGTTCAGGCTGGGTCCAGCATTCACCGTATGACGTTTGGGACAGATTGGATAATGTGTGTGGAAGTTATAAGCGACTTAATTCTTCATGACGAGTCATAACTTTGAGGCGTCGCCACGGCCACGCCCTTTGAGGTTTGAAAAAGTTTCTCCATGATTGTTTCCCCCCATGTCTTAAGAGTAAGCTGGCCAAGTTTGAAGTCTATAGCATTAAATCTGTAGGACGAGTTCGATCAAATGCGAGGTGTGGATAGAAAAAGACATTTCCAACCACCAGCAGGTGGCGCTATAGGTGGATGTCACTATGATAATATGTGTGCTTTCAGGCTGTGTCCAGCAATCACCGTATGGAGTCTGGGACAGATTGGATAATGTATGTCGGAGTTATAAGCGACTTAATTTTTTGAGGCCAGTGATGGCGAGTCATCAAACTTTGAAGCGTCGCCACGGCCACGCCCTTTATGTTTTGAAAAAGTTTCCCCATGAATTTTTCCCCTCATGTCTTAAGAGTAACCTGGCCAAGTTTGAAGTCTGTAGCATGAAATCTGTAGGACGAGTTCGATCTTATGCCAGGCATGGAATCGGCTAAAAACTGCACGAAAACGCACTTTCCATCAAAAATGGCCGCCTTCCTGTGGATGTGGGACCATGGCGGCATGAGACTTTTTTGTGCGTCTGGGCATGATGAATGAGTGTACCGAATTTCGTCGTCCCACGCAAAACTAACCCTAATGTGTGGACCATTTTTAAGTACCCTAGGGGGCGCCACTGAGCCACTTTGCTCCGCCCACATACGATACCCTTCACATACGTACGAGGTGTTCAGGATGGACGTGTGTGCCAAGTTTCATGACGTTGTGATGATGATAAGGCTTTCAAATCACAAACACCATCACACGATTTTCACCGCCTGGCCACGCCCGAATTGTTCAGAGTTTGGAAAAGTTTCTCCATGAATTTTTGCCCCCATGTCTTAAGAGTAACCTGGCTAAGTTTGAAGCTTGTAGCATTAAATCTGTAGGAGGAGTTTTATAAAATGTGAGGTGTGGCAAAAAAAGACATTTCCGACCACCAGCAGGTGGCGCTATAGGAGGATGTCACTATGATAATATGTACGCGTTCAAGCTGGGTCCAGCATTCACTGTATGAAGTTTGGGACAGATTGGATAATGAGTGTGGAAGTTATAAGCGACTTAATTCTTCATGGCGAGTCATAACTTTGAGGCGTTGCCACGGCCACGCCCTTTGAGGTTTGAAAAAGTTTCTCCATGACTCTTTCCCCCCATGTCTTAAGAGTAATCTGGCCAAGTTTCAAGCTTGTAGCATTAAATCTGTAGGACGAGTTCGATCAAATGCGAGATGTGGAAAAAAAGAGATGTTACCAACCCCCAGCAGGTGGCGCTATAGGTGGATGTCGTTATGATAATATGTACGCATTCAGGCTTGGTCCAGCATTCACCGTATGAAGTTTGGGACAGATTGGATAATGTATGTGGGAGTTATAAGCGACTTCATTTTTTGTGGCGAGTGATGGCGAGTCATCGAACTTTGAGGAGTTGCCACGCCCACGCCCTTTAAGTTTTGAAAAAGTTTCTCCATGAATTTCCCCCCCCATATCTTAAGAGTAACCTGGCCAAGTTTGAAGTTTGTAGCATTACATCTGTAGGACAAGTTCGATCTTAAGCAAGGCGTGGAATCGGTCAAAAATGGCACGAAAACGCACTTTCCATCCAAAATGGCCGCCTTCCTGTGTACGTGGGACCATGGCGGCAAGAGACTTTTTTGTGCGTCTGGGCATGGTGAATGAGTGTACCGAATTTCATTGTCCTACGCGAAACTAACCCCATTGCGGGCACCATTTTTAAGCATCGTAGGGGGCGCTACAGAGCCAATGAGCAACTCCCAAAGATATAATGTTTAGATTCTTTCATGTCGTCGACTAGCACGTGGCGCTCGCAAAATTTCCTGAGTTTTCGCATACCTTTTGCAAAGAATAAGAATAATAATAATAACTAGAAAGCTGCAAGCAGCTGTGAGCGGGACCGAGGTGTGCGCACGTTGGGGCATGCGCTGGACGCTGGAGCCGCAGCTCTGCCCACACACACGATACCCTCTGCGTACGTACGAGCACATAATAACTCCAATGCGGAGGGGTTTTTGAAAATTTCTAGGGGGCGCCACTGAGCCATTTTGCTCAGCCCACACACGATACCCTTCACATACGAACGAGGTCATCAGGGTGGACGTGTGTGCCAAGTTTCATTAAGTTGCGATGATGATAAGGCTTTCAAATCACAAACGCCATCACACGATTGTCACCGCCTGGCCACGCCCACACCGTTCAGAGTTTGGAAAAGCTTCTCAAGAGTTTTCTTCCCCCCTAGCTTAAGAGTAACCTGGCCAAGTTTGAAGATTTTAGCATTAAATATGTAGGAGGAGTTTGATCAAATGCGAGGTGTGAAAAAAAAAGATGTTTCCAACCACCAGCAGGTGGCGCTATGGGTGGATGTCACTATGATAATATGTACGCGTTCAGGCTGGGTCCAGCATTCACCGTATGAAGTTTGGGACAGATTGGATAATGTATGTGGGAGTTATAAGCAACTTAATTTGTTGTGGCGAGTGATGGCGAGTCATCAAACTTTGAGGCGTCGCCACGCCCACGCCCTTTGAGGTTTGAAAAAGTTTCTCCATGAATTTTTCCCCCCATGTCTTAAGAGTAACCTGGCCAAGTTTGAAGTCTGTAGCATTAAATCTGTAGGACAAGTTCGATCTTATACAAGGTGTAGAATCGGTCAAAAATGGCACGAAAACGCACTTTCCATCCAAAATGGCCGACTTCCTGTGGACGTGGGACCATGGCGGCATGAGACTTTTTTGTGCGTCTGGGCATGATGAATGAGTGTACCGAATTTCGTCGTCCCACGCAAAACTAACCCCAATGTGTGGACCATTTTTAAGTACCCTAGGGGGCGCCACTGAGCCACTTTGCTCCTTCCACACACGATACCCTTCACATACGTACGAGGTGTTCAGGATGGACGTGTGTGCCAAGTTTCATGACGTTGTGATGATGATAAGGCTTTCAAATCACAAACACCATCACACGATTTTCACCGCCTGACCACGCCCGAATTGTTCAGAGTTTGGAAAAGTTTCTCCATGAATTTTTGCCCCCATGTCTTAAGAGTAACCTGGCTAAGTTTGAAGCTTGTAGCATTAAATCTGTAGGAGGAGTTTTATAAAATGTGAGGTGTGGCAAAAAATGACATTTCCGACCACCAGCAGGTGGCGCTATAGGAGGATGTCACTATGATAATATGTACGCGTTCAGGCTTGGTCCAGCATTCACCGTATGAAGTTTGGGACAGATTGGATAATGAGTGTGGAAGTTATAAGCGACTTAATTCTTCATGGCGAGTCATAACTTTGAGGCGTCGCCACGGCCACGCCCTTTGAGGTTTGAAAAAGTTTCTCCATGACTCTTTCCCCCCATGTCTTAAGAGTAATCTGGCCAAGTTTGAAGCTTGTAGCATTAAATCTGTAGGACGAGTTCGATCAAATGCGAGATGTGGAAAAAAAGAGATGTTTCCAACCCCCAGCAGGTGGCGCTATAGGTGGATGTCGTTATGATAATATGTACGCGTTCAGGCTGGGTCCAGCATTCACCGTATGAAGTTTGGGACAGATTGGATAATGTATGTGGGAGTTATAAGCGACTTCATTTTTTGTGGCGAGTGATGGCGAGTCATCGAAATTTGAGGAGTTGCCACGCCCACGCCCTTTAAGTTTTGAAAAAGTTTCTCCATGAATTCCTCCCCCCATGTCTTAAGAGTAACCTGGCCAAGTTTGAAGTCTGTAGCATTAAATCTGTAGGACAAGTTCGATCTTAAGCAAGGCGTGGAATCGGCCAAAAATGGCACGAAAACGCACTTTCCATCCAAAATGGCCGCCTTCCTGTGTACGTGGGACCATGGCGGCAAGAGACTTTTTTGTGCGTCTGGGCATGGTGAATGAGTGTACCGAATTTCATTGTCCTACGCGAAACTAACCCCATTGCGGGCACCATTTTTAAGCATCGTAGGGGGCGCTACAGAGCCAATGAGCAACTCCCAAAGATATAATGTTTAGATTCTTTCATGTCGTCGACTAGCACGTGGCGCTCGCAAAATTTCGTGAGTTTTCGCATACCTTTTGCAAAGAATAAGAAAGAAAGAAAGAAAGAAAGAAAGAAAGAAAGAATAATAATAATAATAACTAGAAAGCTACAAGCAGCTGTGAGCGGGACCGAGGTGTGCGTACGTTGGGATGTACGCATGTTGGGGCATGCGCTGGACGCTTGAGCTGCAGCTCTGCCCACACGCACGATACCCTCTGCATACTTACAAGCGCATAAAAACCCAAATGCGGAGGGGTTTTTGAAAATTTCTAGGGGGCGCCACTGAGCCATTTTGCTCCGCCCACACACGATACCCTTTACATACGTACGAGGTCGTCAGGGTGGACGTGTGTGCCAAGTTTCATGACCTTGCGATCATGATAAGGCTTTCAAATCACAAACGCCATCACACGATTTTCACCGCCTGGCCACGCCCACACCGTTCTGAGTTTGGAAAAGTTTCTCCATGAATTTTTCCCCCCATGTCTTAAGAGTAACCTGGCCAAGTTTGAAGCCTGTAGCATTAAATCTGTAGGAGGAGTTTGAGGTGTGGAAAAAAAAGACGTTTCCAACCCCCAGCAGGTGGCGCTGTAGGTGTTTATTACTGTTTTATATGTGCGCATTCAGGCTGGGTCCAGCAATCACCGTATGAAGTTTGGGACAGATTGGATAATGTATGTGGAAGTTATAAGCGACTTAATTTTTCATGGCGAGTCATAAATTTGAGGCGTGGCCACGGCCACGCCCTTTGAGGTTTGAAAAAGTTTCTCCATGAATTTTTCCCCCCATGTCTTAAGAGTAACCTGGCCAAGTTTGAAGTGTGTAGCATTAAATCTGTAGGACAAGTTCGATCAAATGCGAGGTGTGGGAAAAAAAAGACGTTTCCGACCACCAGCAGGTGGCGCTGTAGGTTGATGTCACTATGTTATATGTGCGCGTTCAGGCTGGGTCCAGCATTCACCGTATGAAGTTTGGGACAGATTGGATAATGTATGTGGAAGTTATAAGCAAATTCATTTTTTGTGGCGAGTGATGGCGAATCATCGAACTTTGAGAAGTCGCCACGGCCACGCCCTTTAAGTTTTGTAAAAGTTTCTCCATGAATTTTCCCCCCCATGTCTGAAGAGTAACCTGGCCAAGTTTGAAGTCTCTAGCATTAAATCTGTAGGACAAGTTCGATCATAAGCAAGGCTTGGAATCGGTCAAAAATGGCACGAAAACGCACATTCCATCCAAAATGGCCGCCTTCCTGTGTACATGGGACCATGACGGCATGAGACTTTTTTGTGCGTCTGGGCATGATGAATGAGTGTACCGACTTTCGTCGTCCCAAGCGAAACTAATCCTATTAAGGGGATCATTTTTATGCATCGTAGGGGGCGCTACAGAGCCAATGAGCAACTCCCAAAGATATAATGTTTAGATTCTTTCATGTCGTCGACTGGCACGTGGCGCTTGCAAAATTTCCTGAGTTTTCGCATACCTTTTGCAAAGAATAAGAATAATAATAATAATAATAATAATAATAAACCTTACAGATACAATAGGGTCCTTGCAGTTTCACTGCTCGGTCCCTAATAATAAACCTTACAGATACAATAGGGTCCTTGCAGTTTCACTGCTCGGTCCCTAATAAACCTTACAGATACAATAGGGTCCTTGCAGTTTCACTGCTCGGTCCCTAATAATAAACCTTACAGATGCAATAGGGTCCTTGCAGTTTCACTGCTCGGTCCCTAATAACTAGAAAGCTGCAAGCAGCTATGAGCGGGACCGAGGTATGCGTACGTTGGGGCATGCGCTGGACGCTGGAGCCGCAGCTCTGCCCACACGCACGATACCCTCTGCGTACGTACGAGCACATAATAACCCCAATGCGGAGGGGTTTTGGCAAATTTCTAGGGGGCGCCAATGAGCCATTTTGCTCCATCCACATACGATACCCTTTACATACGTACGAGGTCGTCAGGGTGGACGTGTGTGCCAAGTTTCATGACTTTGCGATGATGATAAGGCTTTCAAATCACACACCATCATAAGATTTTCACCGCCTTGCCACGCCCACACCGTTCAGATTTTGGAAAGTTTTCTTGATGAATATTTCCCCCCGTGTCTTAAAGCTGCAGTCTGCAACTCTTTTTCAAGCATAATGCCTGGAACTGTCCGGGGATTCTGAAAGTAGTACATTAAATACCCCAATACAAAAAAAAAAGAGTTCTCTAGGTCCCCTATATGTCCCGCTAGGTCCCTCCAAAGCCAGCAGGTTTGTTTACAAAATTGCAGACCGGACCGGTAAAAGGTAACCAATCAGGTTTACGAGCTGGGCTCTGCTGCCTGTCAATCACCGATTGTGCACGCGCGATACAAGGTAGGCTCGTCCCCACGCTTATTTATCTGGACTATTGAACTTCATTACGGGCTAGTCTACTTACTGTGTCTTCCATGATCGCAAATGACAGGTGAGTTGATGAATGAGGAGTCGTGTAAGCGCATCTGGCGTGCACGTCTACGTGCACGAGTTCTCATGTGTTTTGAAGGGGCGGGACAGGAAGTTGAATAACTTTTTATTTTTCGGTTAAAAAATAAGCATTTCTTGCATTTTGCGACTACGGAGGTCACCGTTTTCAACTTCAAGCGTTCTGATAGATCATGTAAACTCTTAAAATGCCAAAAAGTAGGACTTTACGTATGACAACAACAAATCTTGCAGACTGCAGCTTTAAGAGTAACCTGGCCAAGTTTGAAGCTTGTAGCATTAAATCTGTAGGAGGAGTTCGATCAAATGCGAGGTGTGAAAAAAAAAAGACATTTCCAACCACCAGCAGGTGGCGCTATAGGTGGATGTCACTGTTTTATATGTGCGCGTTCAGGCTGGGTCCAGCAATCACCGTATGGAGTTTGGGACAGATTGGATAATGTATGTGGGAGTTATAAGCGACTTAATTTTTTGTGGCGAGTGATGGCGAGTCATCAAACTTTGAGGCGTCGCCACGCCCACGCCCTTTAAGTTTTGAAAAAGTTTCTCCATGATTTTTTCCCTCCATGTCTTCAGAGTAACCTGACCAAGCTTGTAGCATTAAATCTGTAGGACAAGTTCGATCTTATGAAAGGCGTGGAATCGGTCAAAAATGGTACGAAAACTCACTTTCCATCCAAAATCGCCGCCTTCCTGTGGACGTGGCACCATGGTTGCATGAGACATTTTTGTGCGTCTGGGCATGATGAATGAGTGTACCGAATTTCGTCGTCCCACGCGAAACTAACCCCAATGCAGGGACCATTTTTAAGTATCCTAGGGGGCGCCACTGAGCCATTTTGCTCCACCCACACACGATACCCTTTACATACGTACGAGGTCTTCAGGGTGGACGTGTGTGCCAAGTTTCATGACCTTGCGATGATGATAAGACTTTCAGATCACAAACGCCGTCACACGATATTCACCGCCTGGCCACGCCCACAATGTTGAGAGTTTGGAAAGGTTTCTCCATGAATTTTTGCCGCCATGTCTTAAGAGTAACCTGGCCAAATTTGAAGCTTGTAGCATTAAATCTGTAGGAGGAGTTTGATAAAATGTGACGTGTGGAAAAAAAAAAGACGTTTCCGACCACCAGCAGGTGGCGCTGTTGGTGGATGTCACTATTTTATCTGTGCGCGTTCAGGCTGGGTCAAGCAATGACCGTATGAAGTTTGGGACAGATTGGATAATGTATGTGGGAGTTATAAGCGACTTAATTTTTTATGGCGAGTCATAAATTTGAGGCGTCGCCACGGCCACACCCTTTGAGGTTTGAAAAAGTTTCTCCAGGAAATTTTTCCCCCATGTCTTAAGAGCAACCTGGCCAAGTTTGAAGGTTTTTGAATTAAATATGTAGGAGGAGTTTGATAAACTGCGAGGTGTGTAAAAAAAAAGATGTTTCCAACCACCAGCAGGTGGCGCTATAGGTGCATGATACAATGATAATATGTACGCGTTCAGGCTGGTTCCAGCATTCACCGTATGGAGTTTGGGACAGATTGGATAATGTATGTGGGAGTTATAAGCAACTTAATTTGTTGAGGCGAGTGATGGCGAGTCATCAAACTTTGAGGCGTCGCCACGCCCACGCCCTTTGAGGTTTGAAAATGTTTCTCCATGAATTTTTCCCCCCATGTCTTAAGAGTAACCTGGCCAAGTTTGAAGTCTGTAGCATTAAATCTGTAGGACAAGTTCGATCTTATACAAGGTGTGGAATCGGTCAAAAATGGCACGAAAACGCACTTTCCATCCAAAATGGCCGACTTCCTGTGGACGTGGGACCATGGCGGCATGAGACTTTTTTGTGCGTCTTGGCATGATGAATGAGTGTACCGAATTTCGTCGTCCCACGCGAAACTAATCCTATTGCGGGGACAATTTTTAAACATCGTAGGGGGCGCTACAGAGCCAATGAGCGACTCCAAAAAATATAAAGTTTAGATTCTTTCATGTCGTCGACCGGCACGTGGCGCTCGCAAAATTTCCTGAGTTTTCGCATACCTTTTGCAAAGAATAAGAAAGAAAGAATAATAATACCTAGAAAGCTGCAAGCAGCTGTGAGCGGGACCGAGTGTGCGTACGTTGGGATGTGCGCACGTTGGGCATGCGCTGGACGCCGTAGTCGCGCAGCTCTGCCCACGCGCACGATTTCCATTGGGTACGTACGAGCACACAATAACCCCAATGCATAGGGGTTTTTGAAAATTTCTAGGGGGCGCCACTGAGCCATTTTGCTCCGCCCACACACAATACCCTTTACATACGTACGAGGTCGTCAGGGTGGACGTGTGTGCCAAGTTTCATGACTTTACGATGATGATAAGGCTTTCATATTACAAAAGCCATCACACGATTTTCACCTCTGGCCACGCCCACACCGTTCAGAGTTTGGAAAAGTTTCTCCATGAAGTTTTGCCCTCATGTCTTAAGAGTAACCTGGCCAAGTTTGAAGATTTTAGCGTGAAATATGTAGGAGGAGTTTGATCAAATAAGAGGCCTGGAAAAAAATGAAGTTTCCAACCACCATTAGGTGGCGCTGTAGGTGGATATCACTTTTTTGTATGTGCACGTTCAGGCTGGGTCCAGCATTCACCGTATGAAGTTTGGGACAGATTGGATAATATATGTGGGAGTTATAAGCGACTTAATTTTTTATGGCGAGTCATAAATTTGAGGTGTCGCCACGGCCACGCCCTTTAAGTTTTGAAAAAGTTGGCCAATGATTTTTTCGGCCCATGTCTTAAGAGCAACCTGGCCAAGTTTGAAGGTTTTTGTATTAAATATGTAGGAGGAGTTCGATCAAATGCGAGGTGTGGAAAAAAAAAGACATTTCCAACCACCAGCAGGTGGCGCTATAGGTGGATGTCACTATTTTATATGTGAGCTTTCAGTCTGGGTCCAGCATTCACCGTATGAAGTTTGGGACAGATTGGATAATATATGTGGGAGTTATAAGCGACTTCAATTTTCGTGGCGAGTGATGGCGAGTCATCAAACTTTGAGGCGTCGCCACGGCCACGCCCTTTAAGTTTTGAAAAAGTTGGCCAATGAATTTTTCCCTCCATGTCTTAAGAGTAACCTGGCCAAGTTTGAAGTCTGTAGCATTAAATCTGTAGGACAAGTTCGATCTTAAGCAAGGCGTGGAATCGGTCAAAAATGGCACGAAAACGCACTTTCCATCCAAAATGGCCGCCTTCCTGTGTACGTGGGACCATGGCGGCATGAGACTTTTTTTTGCGTCTGGGCATGATGAATGAGTGTACCGAATTTCGTCGTCCCACGCGAAACTAATCCTATTAAGGGGACCATTTTTAAGCATCATAGGGGGCGCTACAGAGTCAATGAGCGACTCCCAAAAATATAAAGTTTAGATTCTTTCATGTCGTCGACTGGCAGGTGGTGCTCGCAAAATTTCCTGAGTTTTCGCATACCTTTTGCAAAGAATAAGAAAGAAAGAAAGAATAACTAGAAAGCTGCAAGCAGCTGTGAGCGGGACCGAGGTGTGCGTACGTTGGGATGTGCGTACGTTGGGCATGCGCTGGACGCTGGAGCCGCAGCTCTTCCCACACGCACGATACCCTCTGTGTACTTACGAGCACATAATAACTCCAATGCGGAGGGGTTTTTGAAAATTTCTAGGGGGCGCCACTGAGCCATTTTTCTCCGCCCACACACGATACCCTTTACATACGTACGAGGTCGTCAGGGTGGACGTGTGTACCAAGTTTCATTACCTTGAGATGATGATAAGGCTTTCAAATCACAAACGTCATCACACGATTTTCACCGCATGGCCACGCCCACACCGTTCAGAGTTTGGAAAAGTTTCTCCATGAATTGTTGCCTCCATGTCTTAAGAGTAACTTGGCTAAGTTTGAAGTTTGTAGCATTAAATCTGTGGGAGGAGTTTGTTAAAATGTGAGGTATGGAAAAAAAAGACGTTTCTGACCACCAGCAGGTGGCGCTGTTGGTGGATGTCACTATTTTATCTATGCGCGTTCAGGCTGGGTCCAGATATCACCGTATGAAGTTTGGGACAGATTGGATAATGTATGTGGAAGTTATAAGCGACTTAATTTTTCATGGCGAGTCATAACTTTGAGGCGTCGCCACGGCCACGCCCTTTGAGGTTTGAAAAAGTTTCTCCATGACTCTTTCCCCCCATGTCTTAAGAGTAACCTGGCCAAGTTTGAAGCTTGTAGCATTAAATCTGTAGGACGAGTTCGATCAAATGCGAGATGTGGAAAAAAAGAGATGTTTCCGACCACCAGCAGGTGGCGCTATAGGTGGATGTCGTTATGATAATATGTACGCGTTCAGGCTGGGTCCCACATTCACCGTATGAAGTTTGGGACAGATTGGATAATGTATGTGGGAGTTATAAGCGACTTCATTTGTTGTGGCGAGTGATGGCGAGTCATCGAACTTTGAGGAGTTGCCACGCCCACGCCCTTTAAGTTTTGAAAAAGTTTCTCCATGAATTTCCCCCCCCATGTCTTAAGAGTAACCTGGCCAAGTTTGAAGTCTGTAGCATGAAATCTGTAGGACAAGTTCGATCTTATGCAAGGCGTGGAATCGGCAAAAAATGGCACGAAAACGCACTTTCCATCCAAAATGGCCGCCTTCCTGTGTACGTGGCACCGTGATGGCATGAGACTTTTTGGTGCGTCTGGGCATGATGAATGAGTGTACCGAATTTCGTCGTCCCACGCGAAACTAATCTTATTAAGGGGACCATTTTTATGCACCGTAGGGGGCGCTACAGAGCCAATGAGCGACTCCTAAAAATATAAAGTTTAGATTCTTTCATGTCGTCGACTGGCAGGTGGCGCTCGCAAAACTTCGTGAGTTTTCGCATACCTTTTGCAAAGAATCGGAAATAATAATAATAACTAGAAAGCTGCAAGCAGCTGTGAGCGGGACCGAGGTGTGCGTACGTTGGGATGTGCGCACGTTGGGGCATGCGCTGGACGCTGGAGCCGCACCTCTGCCCACACACACGATACCCTCTGCGTACGTACGAGCACATAATAACTCCAATGCGGAGGGGTTTTTGAAAATTTCTAGGGGGCGCCACTGAGCCATTTTGCTCCGCCCACACACGATACCCTTTACATACGTACGAGGTCATCAGGGTGGACGTGTGTGCCAAGTGTCATTAAGTTGCGATGATGATAAGGCTTTCAAATGACAAACGCCATCACACGATTGTCACCGCCTGGCCACGCCCACACCGTTCAGAGTTTGGAAAAGCTTCTCAAGAGTTTTCTTCCCCCCTAGCTTAAGAGTAACCTGGCCAAGTTTGAAGATTTTAGCATTAAATATGTAGGAAGAGTTTGATCAAATGCGAGGTGTGAAAAAAAAAGATGTTTCCAACCACCAGCAGGTGGCGCTATGGGTGGATGTCACTATGATAATATGTACGCGTTCAGGCTGGGTCCAGCATTCACCGTATGAAGTTTGGGACAGATTGGATAATGTATGTGTGAGTTATAAGCAACTTAATTTGTTGTGGCGAGTGATGGCGAGTGATGGCGAGTCATCAAACTTTGAGGCGTCGCCACGCCCACGCCCTTTGAGGTTTGAAAAAGTTTCTCCATGAATTTTTCCCCCCATGTCTTAAGAGTAACCTGGCCAAGTTTGAAGTCTGTAGCATTAAATCTGTAGGACAAGTTCGATCTTATACAAGGTGTAGAATCGGTCAAAAATGGCACGAAAACGCACTTTCCATCCAAAATGGCCGACTTCCTGTGGACGTGGGACCATGGCGGCATGACACTTTTTTGTGCGTCTTGGCATGATGAATGAGTGTACCGAATTTCGTCGTCCCACGCGAAACTAATCCTATTGCGGGGACAATTTTTAAGCATCGTAGGGGGCGCTACAGAGTCAATGAGCGACTCCCAAAAATATAAAGTTTAGATTCTTTCATGTCGTCGACCGGCACGTGGCGCTCGGAAAATTTCCTGAGTTTTCGCATACCTTTTGCAAAGAATAAGAAAGAATAATAATAATAATAATAATAAACCTTACAGATACAATAGGGTCCTTGCAGTTTCACTGCTCGGTCCCTAATAAACCTTACAGATACAATAGGGTCCTTGCAGTTTCACTGCTCGGTCCCTAATAAACCTTACAGAGACAATAGGGTCCTTGCAGTTTCACTGCTCGGTCCCTAATAAAAAACCTTACAGATACAATAGGGTCCTTGCAGTTTCACTGCTCGGTCCCTAACTAGAAAGCTGCAAGCAGCTGTGAGCGGGACCGAGTATGCGTACGTTGTAATGTAAGCACGTTGTAATGTAAGCACGTTGGGCATGCGCTGGACGCCGTAGTCGCGCAGCTCTGCCCACACGCACGATTCCCATTGCGTACGTACGAGCACACAATAACCCCAATGCATAGGGGTTTTTGAACATTTCTAGGGGGCGCCACTGAGCCATTTTGCTCCGCCCACACACAATACCCTTTACATACATACGAGGTCGTCAGGGTGGACGTGTGTACCAAGTTTCATGACTTTGCGATGATGATAAGGCTTTCATATTACAAACGCCATCACACGATTTTCACCTCTGGCCACGCCCACAGCGTTCAGAGTTTGGAAAAGTTTCTCCATGAAGTTTTGCCCTCATGTCTTAAGAGTAACCTGGCCAAGTTTGAAGATTTAGCATGAAATATGTAGGAGGAGTTTGATCAAATAAGAGGTGTGGAAAAAAATGAAGTTTCCGACCACCATTAGGTGGCGCTGTAGGTGGATATCACTAGTTTATATGTGCGCGTTCAGGCTGGGTCCAGCATTCACCGTATGAAGTTTGGGACAGATTGGATAATGTATGTGGGAGTTATAAGCGACTTAATTTTTTATGGCGAGTCATAAATTTGAGGCGTCGCCACGGCCACGCCCTTTAAGTTCTCAAAGAGTTGGCCAATGATTTTTTCGGCCCATGTCCTAAGAGTAGCCTGGCCAAGTTTGAAGCGTTTAGCATTAAATATGTAGGAGGAGTTCGATCAAATGCGAGGTGTGGAAAAAAAAAGACATTTCCAACCACCAGCAGGTGGCGCTATAGGTGGATGTCACTATTTTATATGTGAGCTTTCAGTCTGGGTCCAGCATTCACCGTATGAAGTTTGGGACAGATTGGATAATGTATGTGGGAGTTATAAGCGACTTCATTTTTCGTGGCGAGTGATGGCGAGTCATCAAACTTTGAGGCGTCGCCACGGCCACGCCCTTTAAGTTTTGAAAAAGTTGGCCAATGAATTTTTCCCTCCATGTCTTAAGAGTAAGCTGGCCAAGTTTGAAGTCTGTAGCATTAAATCTGTAGGACAAATTCGATCTTATACAAGGTGTGGAATCGGTCAAAAATGGCACGAAAACGCACATTCCATCCAAAATGGCCGACTTCCTGTGGACGTGGGACCATGGCGGCCTGTGACTTTTTTGTGCGTCTTGGCATGATGAATGAGTGTACCGAATTTCGTCGTCCCACGCTAAACTAATCCTATTGCGGGGACAATTTTTAAGCATTGTAGGGGGCGCTACAGAGCCAATGAGCGACTCCCAAAAATATAAAGTTTAGATTCTTTCATGTCGTCGACCGGCACGTGGCGCTCGACATACCTTTTGCAAAGAATAAGAAAGAAAGAAAGAAAGAAAGAAAGAAAGAAAGAATAATAATAATAATAAACCTTACAGATACAATAGGGTCCTTGCAGTTTCACTGCTCGGTCCCTAATAATCCTTACAGATACAATAGGGTCCTTGCAGTTTCACTGCTCGGTCCCTAATAAAACACTGATAAATAGCTTAACTAAAGTTCTACAGAATCACAAATGAGGAGATTGACAAACAAACACGGACGGTTAACAATGAATCCAAACAGATGAGTACCGCCCGTCTCTCATACACACAGAGACAGCTAAAATGTGGCTTGACCCAGTTATGAGACCCACAGGCACTGCACGAAAAGAGGGATTTGTGTCACTGTGGACGGCAGTGAACTTCCGCGAATTTGCCTAATTTTCGGACGCACCTGGGCGCTTGCAGGCAGACAAACTTTAAGTTTGTTGAGCGAGAAAATCGTCGGAAACGAACCCGACTCGCGGCGGGCTCTCACAGCGGGGTGCTAATGGCCCAGCGATTAGCACCCCGCTGTGAGAGTGCCTGGACCTCTCACTGGCCTCGCTGGTATTGGACGAAAAAGGCACGTGATTACATAAAAAAGCTCCTGTAAAGCTGTCCGCCCATTGGCCAATAAGGTTAATATATGCATACTTTATATGGGCATATCATTCAGAAATTATGATTAATAATTGTGATTATGATTACTAATATTCCTGGGATGTTCGTGTACTTCATATATTCACGTCATTCTTATAAGCTGCACTATGACTAGGCTAATGCAGGCATGAATGACGTGAATCTATTGAGAATGAAAAAGGAAACTTTTTTTTTTTTTAAAGCGCTTTTATTGCCACACCACACAATGTACATAGCTTACATTGTAATAAGAACCATGTTGATAATAAAGAATTGAAAACTATATACACACACTGCTGTAGCCTACAATATACACAATAAGCCTAAACGCCGCCGTTTGGAATCCGCATTCTTCGCATTACTCCGGTCCCTGCAGGGTCTGCGGAGTTGTCAGACGTCCTCATTCTGGATCAGAAGCTGGCTTCTGGGAGCTGTTGGAATAACCAATAAATAATCCATGCACAGCATATTGACAACTTGTCCATAAAGTAACAAAAGTCATATTGACAGCGTATATGTTCTTACTCTCTTTTACTCTTCTGTGGTGAGACTTTGAGTATTTCGGGTTGGCTTCAAGACGCGCCTGTAGCACAGCACACAGGTCCGTCACGCAGCTAAAAAACAAACAAGAGGAATGAATAAAATGACCAGTGCTTAAAAGTATCAGTGCCAGCCGTGGTAAAAGCCAGCGCCGCTCACCCTCGATAGTGTCCACGTCTACCTCTCTGAAGTTCGGACTGTTTGCCACCGCCTCCTTCAAGCGACTCGTTACATCCATATTGTGAGGTGACAGTAGCCTGTAAAAACAATAGGCCTATGGTTAATAAAAAAAAACTGCATTAACGTAACATCGGGTCCAACTCAACTAGATATTGGGAGAACATTCACTTATTCTTACCCTTGACCTGGATTATAATGCCACGGTGAGTTATGCAGGCGGCGAACTGCTTCCTATAAATTGAAAACACGAAATTCATTTTTTTAAATAAAGCAACTCACACTGGTTGTCACGTGATGGACACAATTAAGTTGAGTTTAGCCTAAAGCCACAGTCAATAACCTACTCTTACCGCGATTTTCGGATTCTGTATCCGCCTTCTCTTGGGGGTGCGCTCTTCAACTTCTCTGGAATGTAACTTCAGTCCGTTCTCGACGGCCATCTTGCCTCCAACCTAGCGAATCTCTGGTCCATTCCCTCCAGAACCCTCTCCACGACCGTATAAACAGTGCTGGGCACCATACGAGACATCCCGGTCATAGCATTCAACAGGACTTTCATTTTATCTGCCTGTAAGCAAGTGAGTAAGTAAGTTTAATATACAGCACATTTAAAATCAGCGAGAACTGTCCCAAGTGCTTTACAGTGTCAACAAGACTAAAATTAAACAATCAAATGGTCATGTGCAAGTAGAAAAAAACACACAAACCTGTAGACCCGCAGAGAGTTGCTGGGGAGTTGAAAGCTAGTCGTCTTCCAGCCACAAACCAGGGCAGTTTTCACAGTACGGGACTCTGTCTGCCTTTCTGTCTGTCTTTCTGCCGCCAGATCTGCTCCTTAAACTTTTTGTTTACACTGCACGACACAATGTTTCTCATACGTGATTGAACGAGAGCTTATGCGAGCCGTTAAGCTCCACCAATCATATGCGTATACGTCATTACACGGAATACTCGCGAGACAACCTCCCGTCCTTTTGCTATTTAATGTTGTCTGACCACAGCTGGCAATTTGCACTGTTTTGACACAAAAATGGACTCTGCAAGGACAAAGAAAAGACCTCGGCGATATTGTGACCATTGTGACACCGAATTAAGCCATACACAATAAAACACTGAGCGCACTACTGCACATTATGTATACAGGCCAGATTTCTATATTTTTATTTCTATATTTCTATTTTATTTAAGAAACCTTTTAGAATATTGCTGTTGCATGCTTATTTTATCTTTATCTTATCTTTATTATTATACATTTGGACATCCAGTGCGGGCAACAAAGAAAATAATTTCATTGTTCAGGGAAACACGTTTCTAACTGCACACATGACAATAAACCTTTGAAACCTTGAATCCTTGAATTTTGCCCACAAAAAGCGGTTACAAAAGAGGTGTTTGGGAGAAAAAAAACCAGATATGCATCACCTGTCACCAGCAGACAGCGTGCACCTCTTCTTTTTCAAGACAACACAGCAACAAACTTGGCTGGAGTTGGAGGTGATAGTGAACGTGTAGAAACAGGCCTGCCCACCCCCCACCTCACCTCACCCCACCCCACTTGAAAATGACTGTGGCAGCTCCTGACCTGATCACTGGCATTTACATATTAAAGGCTCTCCTAAGTAGGGGAGGGGAGGGGGGCATGGGGGAGCAGTTGCCAGGTCAATTTGCGACAATTTGGGCCAAGTTTTCACTTTTACCACCGCAAATGCAGGGGCTTAACGTATGCGGACATGTAAGGGGCCACATACATCCGCAAATCCCTCTTTTCATGCAGTGAGGGAAGCCCACAAAATGAAGCAACATGGCGGGGCGAAACAAAGCAAACCCACAAAGACAAGGCCCAAGCAAATCAAAGCAAACAAAGACAAAGTAGCAGTGGCCTCTCGCAGGTTGGCTGGTGTAGTGCTGGTGCTCGGTTTTTCTTTACCCTGCAATACAAAACAGACATGAACACCTTACCATGGCTGGAGGAGGAAGCTAAAGCCGCCGCGCTACATACCGGTCAGGCCATTCCGGAGAACCAGCGTGGATCAGAGGGATAGACGCTACAACGGGAGCTACCTGTAAACAAGCATACAGGTTGCTACACGTGCAGCGCCTTATCAGAGGACACATGAACGTAGCGCACCTACCAGCAGCGGACATTGACTGCATGAGGAGGTGGAGAGCAGCATGTAGAAATACCAAAGCGAGCTTCTAGGACACAAAAGCACTTAAATGAACACTGGATGGGTAACGTGGGAGCAAATACAGCTGCTGCCGACAGCCAACCTGTCGCCACATGGAGCGGAGTGAAATGCGCCAGGACGTGGCGTAACCCCAGCCTCTGGCAAATGAAAGGCAGACATGTGCTCTCAGACCGCCTTTATATGGCATGCAGCGATTGGCTGTGATCCGAAACCCAGCTGAAAGTCACAAGGCCCAATCAATGCATACTGCCACAATCTGCCCCCAGTAATTAAATTGTCGTCCCGACAATGGAATAACCAAAAGCCAAACATTAACTCCAAGGCCTAAATAGTGCGGCAACTGCGTTAGACACAGGGCCAGGAGGATTAACACCTCGTTCAGCCCCCCTCTGTAGGCTGTGGGAGGCGATGGATGTTAGACCTGGTGGTCTGACGGACAGCAGCTTCTTCCAGAACAAGGAAAGAAGCAGTCCCCGTCTCCAGAAACACAGATGAAGGTGACACAAGGAGACTGGGTCAGACAGCTCCAACCACAACTGTACAATCCCTAAGTGCAGAACATCGTTTGGACAGTCGGTCTTTTCTTACAAAAGCTGTAAACTCTGGAACTCACTGCCCACAGATATTAAGTCCATCAGTGAGTTTAAATTGTTCACCTTTAAACTTAAATTTTGGCTTAAAACAAACCAAAACTGTACTCACTTGTAAAAATGTGAGAGTGAATGAATGAGATGAAAGTTTGAACTGCACTGTTGTATTTATAGATTAATAAGGTAGAAATGTTACTATGTAACATTTCTACCTTAAAATAACAGCTTGAAAAAATTTGTGTGGCTAGAATGAGTTTTAATATTACGATTGGCCTGTCTCCTATGCCCTTCGGGGGTCTGAGTTGGAAAAACTGCGCTATGTAACTTTGCTGGAGCGGCCCGGTGGCGGCCCGGGAGCTGAGCGGAAGTACTTTGACTTGCTTTCTGGCACACCTACCGCAAAAACAAATAGACCCCTCTCACGCTCCCAGGTACATTTGATTACTCTTACCTTCTCGGTCGACATAGCTTGCACCTTCTAACTCCTCGCCGGTTCGTCAACAAACATGAAAAGTGAAAGTGAAAGGGTGTTGTTTTTACGACAGTGTAACCGTACATTACCTCCAAGCCTGTAGGGGGAGCTCCAGAGTGGGCTTTTTGAGAAGTTACATTGTATCGCTTTAATGTTCTTATGTAAATTAATGTCTATTTTAGGTCTTGTGTCAGCATAGAAAAGCCTAACCAAGGACGGGAGTTGTAAATTAGCACTTGTTGCTATACTCTGTATGCATCACATCAGCTACAAGCTTTGATTTGTAACTATGTCTGATTGTATTTTCCCTGTCAAATAAACGAAATAAAAAATTAAAAAAAGAACCAGCTGCCAAGGAGTGGTTTGAGCCACTGCTTTGGCCTGAACAAAGGTAGACAACGGGTTCTCAGGCCCCAAGACTACCCGATCTCCATCACAAGACAGTTCATCATCTGACTGAGGCGGCGCAGGAGGAGGTGGAGAGGAAACGCCGGCACTGCCTGAAGAACTGACCCCTAAACAAAGCCTTCAGCAAAGATCGATGGACCTGCCTGGCTCTGGTTGGGTCATCCCTAGGGGGAATGGGGTAAACCGATCCCCCTTCCTTCGGTGCCCTTAAGACACAATACATAACTGAGGCCCACTGATCCCCGTACACCGTACATCCCCGTACTCGCAACCATACTAACTGGCCCTCCTTCAAGGGAACATCTCAGACACGTTGGTCATGATTTGTTTTAGGGCGCTCTGCAGCTGCCTTTAACTGGTCACGAGCTCCCTCGAACACCATCTGCAAGCGAGTCTGGTGCTCCTGCACCCACTCATGAACGTAGCCGCCAACAGGATCTTGAACTCTGCCTAAGAGGAATTCAACCGGGAGTCTCGGCTCCTGACCGAACATTAGAAGGAAAGGAGACTCACCGGTTGCCTAATGCGGGGTGGTGTTATAGAATAGAATAGAATAGAATAGAATAGAACTACTTTATTCATCCCAGCTGGGAAATTGTTTTGCAGTAGCAGAGTACAGACAGTAAAAATAAAAATAAGAATAAGAATAGAAATAAAATAAATAAAATAAAATAAAAATATATGTACATCAAAGTGCAACAATGCAGTTGTGCGGTTATGCAGTTATGGTATTGAGATACCATAATGACACTTAACTATTATTGTACAGGGTGATGGCATGTGGCAGGAAAGATTTCCTGTATCTGTCCCTTCGACAGCGGAGCTGAAGCAATCTGTGTGAGAAGGTGCTACGCTGTCTGTCCGCATAGAGAACCTGGGGCAGACAGGAACTCCAGTCACGCTTCCGGGACATGGGCAAAGTATGCAAAAGATTGTGACGTGTTCTATTGAAACGCTCAAATTGGCCATTCCATTCCTGGAAGGCCTTGCCTTCTCCGGGTCCAGGAAGTCTTTGTTATCTCCGTTGTAGGAGAAGCGGAGTCAAGCTGGGAACATAATCCTATAGCGGATCTCTTGTTGACCTCGGAGAAGGTTCCTGACGTTGTTGAAAGCGGCCCGGGCCTTAGTGACGCTTGCGGTGTTGTCTGGAAATATAGCCACTGAGTCTCCCTTGTACTGGAGCGGGCCTCCCTGGCTCGGCGCAGTACATCGATGCAGTCCTGATAGTAATGCAGCTTTGGTGACAATCACCCGGGGTTTTCCATTGGGCTTCCAAGTCTTCCAAGTCCAGAAGACTGTCGGAGCGATCAACCAGGATATCCTTGTCCACGCAGAACTTCCTTCAGTAGTTTAGAGACTGAAGCAGTGGAGCATGAGCCAGGCTCCTCTGCAACTCCTACTATTCGAACATTGCATCGTCTCATTGGCCCCTCCATGTCCTTCGTCTTCTCCCTCAGATTAGCCAGCTCTGTTTTAAGTTTAGCGACCGTCGCCTGTAGCGCATTGACCTCACCCGACCAAGTTGACAAACCTCCCTCCATGTTGCTGATGGTGACCTTCATGTTGTCCATGTCGGAGCGAATGACCGCAGTGCTGTTAGCGATTTCAGACTTGACTTCTTTCAGCTCGTTTTTAACGAAGTTGAAGTCATCAGTGAGTGCATTCTTTAGCTCAGGCCTAATAATAACAGAGATGTCTGCCTTCAGTGAGGAGATGATATCCGCTTTCAGCCCTTGGGATCCATTTCTGACTCTGGCTGTGACGCAATTGTCTTCTCACCGTTATCCTTGTCACCTCGAGCCGCAGTGGCTTCGGGCCCAACGCTTGTAGGGCCGCCGTATTTATATTTATGGAGCTTGGTCGCCATTGAAGTTACGTGCACAGTTTAACCTTGCTCCAGGGTGTTTCGGTTACGTAACTGAATGAAATTTACAACAAATCTGCAGAAAGTGCGCTTTAAATTAGTATTTTTTTAAAAGTTAGGCAAGAGCTCAACACAACAGGTCTTACTCCATCGCCAGCTCACTAGCGCCGCCGCCCCCAAATTAACTCCAATTGGCTTGAATTGGACTGTATTATTGAAGTGCCTTGAGATGACATTTGTTGTAATTTGGCACTATATAAATAAAACTGAATTGAATTGAATTGACTATATAGCTGCCAATTACCGGGGTTTTTTCCTCAGCGGGGATGTTGCTGAGTTGGGAAAATCTGTTTGAAACGTGGACAGGTTCATGGTGAACCACAGGCTATATTTTAGGGCTATGACTGCTCTTCCTGACTACCACCTAGCCAGTCTGGGTGGCTAATGGAGCTAGCTACACTAGCCATGCTAAGTGGCGCCGCACTGACTAAAGGGACCTGGCTAGCTATCAGGTGGTTTTCAACGGTGCAGAGCTGAGCTTCCAATTCAGATAACCTCACCTTCAAAACTACAAAAAGACTACATTTGTTACATGTACCATTATCGCTAAAGGAGGCAGAGGAGTAACTAAACATCTGACACACGGAGCAGGTGAAAGCAGGAGATGAAGAGAGAGAACTGGTAGCCATGCTAAGCTAGAGAACCAGACACACCGCTAAAAAGTGAGAATAAACACCAAAGATCTGTAGGAGTGTGTTAGAATAGAACAAGTACGTGAGAGTTAACTATGAAAAAATATGTAACTTATAAGAAGAAACAGTGATTTTTAACAGTCTAAGAGGAGCAAGAATTTCGACAGAACACAAACAAAGTAGCAGGAAGTGATGCAATACGTCTTACTGCGAAGTGTCAGAGCATTCTTTGATGGGGCAGGAGGAAGGGGATTCTGATGTGGCCAGTTATGGAAATACCAAGCGCCCTGGTGAGCTAAAGTAAGAGAAGCTGGTGGTCTGGAGATGGTGACTGGACTCACAAGGGATGGTCAGGAGTGTCCCATTGTCTGTCAAATAACTGGTGTTGGAGTTTCTCAGAATACAGTCATTTAGCTTCTGTCACTGCCTTGCTAAACCTGTACTTGAACTATTTGAAGCTCTCCCTGTCTCTACAGTCTTCCTTTTGCCTCCTTAACTGACTGAGGTTGGCTGTGAACCAGGGTTTGTCATTGTTGTAACTCACCCTAGTGGGTGGTGGGATACAGCAGTCCTCACAGAAGCTGATGAAGGAAGTCAAAGCATCTGTGAACTCGTCCAGACTGTTTGTAGCAGTCCTAAACACACCCCAGTCAGTGCAGTCCAAATATGCCCGTCTTCTATGGCTTCACTGCTCCACTGCTTCGATGTCATCACAACAGGTTTGCAGCTTTAGTTTCTGTCTGTATGTAGGAATCAGGTGAACCATAATGTGGTCATAGTGGCCCAGTGCAGCCTGGGAAACTGCATGATAAGCACTGTTTGATTGTTGTGTAACAGTTATCCAAACTGTTCCCGTCCCTGATGGGATGTAAAATAAAACTGTCTGTATTTGGACAGTGAGTGCGTGCTGTGCTTTCTGCACATTGGCCTATGGCAAGATGTAAACACCAGCCACAACGAATGACGTGAACTCCTGGGGGAGTAGAAGGGTTTGCAGTTTACAATTCAAGTGTCCAGGTCAGGGGAGCAGTGCTGCAGGATCAGGTCACATCATTGCACCAGCCACTGTTCACATAAAAACACATTCCTCCACCTTTCATCTTGCCAGCGAGTTGTGTGTTGTGGTCCACTCTGAAAAGTTCTAAACCAGTCAGCTCCAGTGCAGGGTCCGGAATTGAAGTTTGTTAGGCAGTGAGCAGACGCTGGAGAGAAATAGTATGGCCAAGACTGAGTCTGGCATGTCGTTACTCAACCAGGTTTCCATTAGACAAAGTACTGTACAGTTCCTTAACTCACAATAAGCTCCAAGCCTCAGACAAAGTAAGTCCATCCTGTTGTCAAGGACACAGACGTTTGCCAGAAAGAAAATTGGATTTGGAGGCCTATTTGCCTGTCTTCTGCCTCAGAGTGCAGTGCTTCCACTGCACTCCATGACGTAAGGTGACCTTGAGCGCTTTGAAAGGCGCCTATGAATAAAAGATAAAAATGTATTATTATTGATTTTCATCTTACAGCTGATTCTGTGTGGGCAGGTTGAGATAACATAGCTTCCTTTAGACATCTACAGTTTACATTATATTTTCAGCACAAACATGGTAACAAATGTGGGATAGCTGTAGCTCAGGAGGAGGAGCAGTCGCCTACCAATTGGAAGGTTGGAGGTTCAACTCAAATGCATCCATTGGTGTATGAGTAAATGGGTTTTGAGAGGTCAGCAAGACTAGAGAAGTGCTACTCAAGTACAATCCATTTAGCACATATTAACACTGTAGCCCTCTTCATAAATGGGTTCAGCCCAATCGGAGCTTTCATGAACTGTTCTGATGAATTTGGAGAAGTAGAAAAAATGGCCGCCGAGGTGCAGACACACAGGTTGGCAGGTCCTGTGTGTTTGCTGAAAAAGTCACCCAAAGAACGGAAAAGACCTTGGATTGTGCTATTGACGTCTTGCTCTTTTGTGTTGATAACTCTTTATCTTCTGCTGAGTTCAACATATCCAAGAAAAAGGGATAATCAAACCCTGTATCCAGCCAGATGGAGTCAGCACATGTTGTTCACAAGAGTACTGGAATATGGCCATGCCAGGCCACCTCCAGGTGAACAGGCTGTCACAGGTAGACCACTCCTGGGTGTTTTTAATCTTTTGCTGATACTTCTCTTGGCTGGTGATGTTGAACTAAATCCTGGACCTCAATATTCAACGGGATTAGGCCCACGGCGAGCTGGATCACTTCCAGTGCTTGCTGGGCCTCTACCTCTGCTAGTAGGGCAAACACCACTGCCAGCTAGGCCCCCACTTCCACAAGCTTGGCTAACACTACTGCTTGCTGGTCCTCCACCTCTGCTGCCTGGTCCTCTACCTCTGCTGCCTGGGCCTCTACCTCTGCTGCCTGGGCCTCTACCTCTGCTGCCTGGGCCTCTACCTCTGCTGCCTGGGCTTCTACCTCTGCTGCCTGGGCCACCACCTCTGCTAGCTGGGCTAACATCTCTGCTGCCTGGGCCACCACCTCTGCTAACTGGGCCTCCACCTTTGCTGATTGGGCCTCCACCTCTGCTGCCTGGGCCTCTACCTCTGCTGCCTGAGCCATCACCTCATCAAGCTGGACCTTCATCTCTGCTACTTGGGCCTCCACCTCAGCTAGCTGGACCTCCACCACCACTGGTTGGGCCTCCACCTCAGCTAGCTGGATCTCCACCTCTGCTGCCCGGGCCTCCACCTCAGCAAGCTGGACCTCCACCACCACTGGCTGGGCTGACATCACTGCCAGCGGGACCTCCAAAACTTCCAGCAGCTAACTCAGACTCCATCAGCGGTGTAGTTGTGGATGAGTCCAGGAGTGGGTTATGCCACAGGACTCCTGCGTTCAAAAAACAACGATCTGCAAATCTATACAGCACCCTTAACCAAGCTAAGGTAATCTGGGACCCACAATATAAGCCAAAAGGTCTACTTGGTGGACATTTAAATATTAGAAGCATTTTGAACAAGTGTGACCAAGTTAATCATCTATTAAGTAACTCGAACCTGGACTTTTTATGTTTGTCTGAGACCTGGTTAAATATATATTCACCGATGGCGGGACTGTATGTACCAGGCAACAATACTTTTAGGAAAGACCGGGTGGGAAATCGGGGTGGAGGGGTAATATTTTATGTAAGGGAACACTTAAAGTGCAAACAGATAGAATGGGTCTGTGAACACAACTTGGAATGTATCGGTCTTAAAATAGCTCTCTCTCCACAAATGTCGATAACGCTGATTGGGATGTATAGACCTCCATCGGCCTCTAATGCTTTCTATGCGGAGCTTCAGGCTCTACTTAAGGAATGTGATACGAAAAATGAAGTTATCTTGCTTGGAGATTTAAATATTAACTGGCTGGAAAAATCGACTCGGAGACAGTTAAAATCACTATTAACTAATTTTAACTTTACTCAATTAATCAAAGATCCTACTAGATTAACTATTTCCTCTGAAACATGCATAGACCTTGTCTTTTCCAATAAGTGTGAGAGAATTCAACAGACGTTCAATATGATAACAGGTCTGTCAGACCATAACTTAATTTTGTTTACAAGAAAGCTATCTAAAAATAGATTTTCTTGTACTAAGAAAATAATACCAGAGCAGATGAGAGTACCGAGGCGGGAGATTCCAAATTTGACACAGGCCCTAAACAATATCAATTGGGATAATTATCTCACTCAAAACCATGTTAGTGACAACTGTAATGTATTCATGACTGTTATCCAAGACACAGTGTCTGCATTTACTAGAAAAATCAAAGCAAAACCATCAAAAAAGAATCACCTCCCGTGGTTGAATGAAACCATACGGACATTACTGAAAAAACGAGATCATGCTCTTAAAATATCAGAGTGAATGATAGACAGAGATTTACTTCTCTTAGAAATAAAGTGGTAAAGGAACTTAGATTTGCAAAAGCAAATTTTTTTATTAATATAATTAGTACTGCAAGAGGAAATGCTAAAGAGATCTGGACATTCGTAGATCATAGACGTTCCTCTAATTTAGAAGAGTCTCAGTTAGTCTGGAAAGATAGTTTAACAATGTATAAGAAAGCCCTTCGTAAAGCTAGAACTGCTTATTATTCATCATTGATAGAAGAGAATAAGAATAATCCCAGGTTTCTTTTCAGCACTGTAGCCAGTCTGACTAAGAGTCCGAGCTCTGCTGAGCCAGGTATTCCTTTAACTCTCAGCAGTGATGATTTCATGAGCTTCTTTATTAATAAAATTGTTTCTATCAGAGAGAAGATTGATGGAGTCCTTCCCACTATTATCAGTGATGTATCATCAAGTACAGCAGCTTTAGAAGTATCTTTAGAACCTGATTTGTATTTAGACGGCTTCTGCCCAGTTGATCTCTCTGAACTAACAACAGCAATAGTCTCTTCTAAACCATCAACTTGTGTTTTAGACCCAATCCCAACCAGACTGTTCAAGGAGGTTTTCCCATTAATTGACACTTCCATATTGGATTTGATCAATCTGTCTTTGTTGACAGGATATGTACCTCAGACTTTTAAGGTTACTGTAATTAAACCTTTACTTAAAAAACCTACTCTTGATTCAGAAGTGTTGGCTCATTATAGACCTATATCCAATCTCCCTTTTATGTCTAAAGTTATTGAAAAAATAGTTGCAGCTCAGCTTTGTGATCATTTACACAGAAATAATCTGTTTGAAGAGTTTCAGTCAGGATTCAGAGTGCATCATAGCACAGAAACTGCACTGCTGAAAGTTACCAATGATCTCCTCTTAGCCTCTGATAGCGGACTTGTGTCTGTGCTTGTCCTGTTGGATCTCAGTGCTGCATTTGATACGGTCGATCACAGTATCTTATTACACAGACTTGAACATGTTATTGGGATTAAAGGAACTGGATTAGGCTGGTTTAAATCATATTTATCTGATAGATTTCAGTTTGTTCTTGTAAATGAAGAATCTTCCTCACACACCAGAGTAAGTCATGGAGTTCCCCAGGGTTCTGTGCTTGGACCGATTCTTTTTACTTTATACATGCTTCCATTAGGTAACATTATTAGACAGCATGGCATAAATTTCCATTGCTATGCTGATGATACTCAGCTGTACTTATCTATAAAACCAGATGAACCCAATAGGTTGGTCAGACTACAAGCGTGTCTTAAAGACATAAAGACCTGGATGACTCAGAACTGTCTGCTGCTAAATTCAGACAAAACTGAAGTCGATATCTTTGGACCTGAGCGTTTCAGGGAGAAATTGTCTAGCTATATAGTTACTCTAGATGGTATTTCCTTGGCTTCTAATTCTACAGTGAGGAACCTTGGAGTTATTTTTGACCAAAACTTATCATTTGACTCGCATATAAAACAGGTTTCTAGGACTGCCTTCTTTCACCTTCGTAATATTGTTAAAATCAGGAACATCTTGTCTCAGAGTGATGCAGAAAAACTAGTCCATGCATTTGTTACTTCAAGATTGGACTACTGTAATTCTTTATTATTGGGCTGTCCCACATATTCTCTGAAAAGCCTTCAGTTGATCCAAAATGCTGCAGCCAGAGTTTTGACGAGAACTAACAGGAGAGATCATATTTCTCCAGTTTTAGCTTCTCTTCATTGGCTCCCTGTTAAATTCAGAATAGAATTTAAGATTCTTCTCCTTACATATAAAGCTCTTAATGACCGAGCTCCATCATATCTTAAAGATCTCATTGTAAGATATTTTCCTAACAGAGCACTTCGTTCCCAAACTGCAGGTTTACTTGAGGTTCCCAGAGTTTCTAAAAGTAGAATGGGAGGCAGAGCCTTCAGTTATCAGGCCCCTCTATTGTGGAATAAGCTGCCAGTAAATGTCCGGGAAGCAGACACCCTTTCCACTTTTAAGACCAGGCTTAAAACTTTCCTTTTTGATAAAGCTTATAGTTACGGATGGCTCAGGTGATCTTGAAACATCCCATAGTTAAGCTGCTATAAGCCTAGACTGCTGGGGGGCCTCATCTGACACACCTTTCCTCACTTTACTCTCTTTATGTATATGTGATATTATTATGGTCATTAACTCGTGTTTCCCTGTTCCAACAGATATCCTTTGAATGGTGTTACAGTGCCCCCCCCCCCCCCCCCCATTTCTGTCTTCTCAAACCCCAGCTGGTCGAGGCGGATGGCCACCCTTCCTGAGTCTGGTTCTGCCAGAGGTTTCTTCCTGTTAAAAGGGAGTCGTTTCTCTCCACAGTCGCCTCAGGCACGCTCAGGCCGGGAGATTGGACCGAAAAACAAAAAGTTTTCAGTGCAATCTGTTGGTTTTCTTAGCTAGGAAATTGTTTTTGAATTGGCTCTATATGAACGAATTGGATTATTTTATGAATTATGATTATTATTAATTAATTGAATTCCAATTGGCTTGAATTGGACTTACTATCTAAGTGCCTTGAGATGACATTTGTTGTATTTGGCGCTATATAAATAAAAATGAATTGAATTGAATTGAATTGACAAATATTAAAAAACTGACGGGAAACAGTATAGTGCACAGAGAAATTAGGGAACTACAGCTAGAGGAGAAAGTCATCCATGATCCAAGGGACATTGCAACAACTCTGAACGATTACTTTATTGACTCAGTTAAAGAACTGACTCAAAGCAACTCTCGTCAAATACAATACGACCATTCAATGCCACTGAACACCGACAAACCCTTTCTTAATTTGTGCGTAGTGTCGCAGTCACAAGTTGATACAGCTATGTGTGGCCTCAAAAGCTCTAACGCCAAAGATGCATTTTGTATGGATGTAACATTTCTAAAATATCACAAAGATTCTTTCATAGCACCCTTGACTACTATTATAAATAAATCCATAAGCGAAAGTTCCTTCCCTGAACCCTGGAAGTGCTCTGTCATTACACCAGTCTTTAAGTCAGGTAACTCTGTAATAACCAGCAACTACAGACCGATAAGCATACTTCCAGCAGTCTCCAAAGTCATGGAAAAAATAGTAGCGGAGCAAATTGTAGATCATCTTAACAACAGTCCATATACCTTAAACAGGATGCAATTTGGCTTTAGAAAACATCATTCTACTGAGACAGCGGTTTGCTTCTTTCTAGAAAATATAAAATCAAAGCTGGATGCAGGCGGTGTTGTTGGTGCTGTTTTCATTGATCTTAGAAAAGCGTTTGACACCATTAACCACCAGATATTGTTGACCAAACTGTCTCGTTTTAACTTCTCCTCAAGTACTCTGAATTGAATTTAATCATATATATCTGCAAGATCACAGTGTGTTAGGATACAGAACATGACGTCAACATCACGTAATAACAATCTTGGGGTACCACAGGGGTCAGTACTAGGCCCACTACTATTCAGTTTGTTTATAAATGATCTGCCAAGTTGTTGTCCTTTGAATGTCACCTGCCAAATGTATGCTGACGATGCTGTTCTGTATGTCCATGCAAAGGATAAAAAACACGCTGCGCAAGAACTGACAGATGCTATGAAAAATGTGTATAACTGGCTTGAGAAATCCCAACTATACTTGGAGGAGGTTTTAATAGAGGCGGTATCGAATAGCCCGATATTATTTGATAAGTCCCTATACGTGTATAGGGACGCTTTGAAAAAGAATGCAGCCTGGGTGAAGGTGGCCAGCATTGTTGGTATTCCTGGTGAGTTTTTATCTACTTGTACAATTTGTAATTGAACAGAGATTTTGAACAAAAACAAACCTTGGTTGCGATGGCAACGTTCTTCGACACGCCTAGGCGAGGCGGGCGGGCGGGTTGAGAGCGGGGGGAAATCGCTCACATGTATAAGCAGCGTGAGCGAGGCAGAAGCAGACGTCCAGAAAGGAATCAAGGGAGTAAAAAATAAAATAGCTACACGTAGTTTTAAAATTATTTTTGCACATGTTTACATTCATAAAATGGCCAAAAATTAACATTATAAGCGGATTTCTTGATTACTATAAACGAATAAGCCTTTTGATCTATATAAGCGGTTGATTACTATATCCGTGACCACTATAAGCGGTTTCCACTGTATAGAGTATCTTAGGTGATACGGTTGAAAGCGCAATGGCAATCTGCAAATAATATGCCATTGTCGAATATCTGTGCTCTAGCAGTGACTAATAATAATGACTATATTGTTAATATAGGCTACAGAGGATCATTTTTTAACATTTTTGGCTGGTGGTGTGCCCCGTGATTTTTTTCAATGAAAAAAATGTACCTTGGCCCAAAAAAGGTTGAAAAACACTGACTTATACAACAATAATCCGGTTTTAATTCAACAAACACAAGATCTAATTTCACCATAAGATTGCGCTTTGCAACAAAACTTTTACAAGTTCAGTTATTATTTAATGCCATCATTTGGGTTAACGTTGGGCCCTGTAATTAGCCAACGGAATGTTCATATCTTCTGTAGGCAGTTTCAAAGACGAACATTTAACATTTGCTACAACTCTATTTCGTGACAAAGTATAGTTTACCTGTCATAACTTTAAGCGTGCCATGCATAGAATTCGAGGCAGTCACCAAGCAGCTAATTGTTCCTCCCGGAAAGAAAGGTTAATATGGCGTCTAATGACAGGTATTTAGCAAGTGAGGCAGTAAGGGCATGTTTATTTAAATTCTTACTATTTTATATTATTGTATCTCTGCTCTTGTTAAATTTCTACTTTTGTTACAATAAAAAAAACTGCTGTTTGCGCAGAATGTAGTTTTTTTCTTGGGGGGGGGGGGGCGCTCAGAGGAGGACTCGCCCGGGGTGTAATTCCATGTAGAACCGCCACTGGAGGTGACTGTGTAGTTCCTTTCAGAAAGAGTGTCTTTAGTCAAACCACATTTTCTGTTCGTGCTTCTCACACTTGGAATTCAATACCACACACAATACGTGAACTCCCGACTCTGACCTCTTTTACCAAACATCTTGAAGCTTGGCTATTGGAGGAACAGCACTGTTGCCACAATCCTGCCTAAAATGTATATGTGTTTTATGATCCACTAAACTCTTCATTGTTCTTGCTTTTATTTTTTATTTTCTGTCCTATTGTGTTTTCTCTCTGTAATTATTCCCTCTTTTCACACTGGCCATGAAGGCTAACTATTCTAATTGTTGTTACTGTTGTTTTAGTGATTTTACTATCCTATGTTGTGGACATCAATCTGCCGAAGGGACTAAAGATGGAAATTAGCCATTGGCTATAATCTTGCATATTTACATGTACATGTATATGTTCATTAATATGTATTGTCCCTGCTTTAAATAAACTCAAACTCAAACTCAAACTCCTTTATTTATGCGTAGTTTCCCATCCTTTCCTATCATTTATGTCCTTATCCAGTAGAATCCAGTGGTATCCAGTAGTATCCAGTGCTTTTAAGTGAAAGATATTTGGAGCTATCGTTTGATTCTTATGTCTATGTAGTGTTTTTTCTATCTGACCTCTGGTCTCTGGTTGTAAAAACATGGCCGGTGTGTGGCGTAGTGGGTACAGCAGACGCCCCATGTACAGAGACTATAGTCCTCGCTGCAGCTGGCCCCGGTTTGAATCCCGCATCGGACGGCCCTTTGCTGCATGTTATTCCCCCTCTCTCTGCCCCCTGCTTCCTGTCTCTCTCCACTGTCCTATACAATAAAGGCATAAAAAAGCCCAAAAAAATATTTAAAAAAAAAAGATACAACCCCAAACCCCTCCAAAAAAGTTATCTCTATAAAATATGAATAAAAACAGAATGCAATGATTTGTTCATCTAATAAATCATAATAAATCATAGAAAACATCATATGTTGAAAGTGACACATTTTAATATTATATATATATAAAAAAAAGCTCATCTTAAATCTGATGGCAGCAACACATTTAGGTTGAGGCAGAGGCAAAGAAGGGCTGGAAAAGTTTGAACAAAGAAACGGCTCGATGAACATCCATCCATCCATCCAATTTCTATACCCGCTTAATCCGTCGGTCGGGTCGCAGGGGGCTGAAGCCTATCCCAGCAGTCATCGAGCGAGAGGCAGGGTACACCCTGGACAGGCCGCCAGTCCATCACAGGGCCACACAGAGACAAACGAGACAAGCACTCACTTCTAAGGACAATTTTAGAGACCAATTAACCTAACATGTTTTTGGACAGTGGGAGGAAGCCGGAGTACCCGGAGAGAACCCGCGCATACACGGGGAGAACATGCAAACTCCACACAGAAAGGCCCCAACTCGATGAACATGTTGCTACTAATTAGCTTAATTAGCATAACTGGGTATACAGAGGCAATAATAGGCATTGGCCCCTCACTTTCCCTGTTTTTCACCATTTTGAACCTTTATTCGTCTAAGACTTCTTTTCTTTACAATTTTTCACCCAGCATGGATGCAAAAAGACAAAACAGTAAGTTTAACATGCACCAATTGGGATATTTTTAAAAAATAAAGTGGAGACACAAATATAACAAAAAAAAATATTGTTTGCTTGAGTGCCATGGAACACACAAAGGGAATCTTGGGATGTTGCTGTACTTTTCAGTCATGATGGGTCTTTTTCATGGATTCTCAGTAGTTGTAGTAGTATGTCATAATGTGAGGATGCACTGTGTATGGCTGGGAGGCACAATGTAGTTGGCCAAACTCAGAATTTGACCCCGTTTACCATTATCTCAGCAAACCTTGCAATCCCTGAGTCCATGTCCAGTGACTTCCTGACTTTGTGCTCAGTGGAGAGAACAGCAAGTGGAGACAAGCTGTCCTGTGACAAAGCTGACAGAAGGTATATTTTAATGAGTTTCAGAAATGAGAAACCTTTCTCACCTGAAGCTACTTTCACAGGCAGAGGGAGAGTCTTACTCAGATCTGTATAAATGTCGAGCATATTCTCCTTATTTATAAAATTAAGCGTCTTAAATGGTGATGTGACATGAGTGGGGAAGGATCTAACTGCACCCATCTGGTCCTCTGTATCAGTATTATATATTCTTTCTTTCAGTCTATGGCATCATTCAGCCAGCTTGTCATTATTTCACTGGAACAGACTATGTATGAATCCATACACATCATTGAAGGAAGGTTTTCATGTGTGGAAGTGTTTCTTCTAATGTGACAAGAGGAAAAATACTCTTTATTGCAGCACTCTGCTGTTTTCTGACTTTCCTCTCTTCTTTAATACTCACACTGTCTTGTTGTTCTTCTCTAAAATACCTCTGGCCAGCTCGTCTCCACATCAAGCACTCAGCTATTACCCTGACATCTGTCACGGCAGAGTTGAATTCTAATGTGAAATCAGCGATTTCTTCCCTCACTGTCTCAAATGAGATTTTGGGGCTCACTTTATTTATCTGGAGCAACACATTATGCCACACAATGGAGCTTATAAAAAACAACCCCTTGGCATCTCCTGGCAGATGCTGTAGAGAAAACATCTGCATCCCATTTCTGGCATACTCCTGTGGAGCAGTCAGTGCTGTCACGATTTCAGGCAACTGGTAGCAAACAGCTTAAACTGCCTCAACCCTACATTCCTACCTGGTTGCTGACAAACATTCTTGACATGTTCATTGTCCAGTGGTGAACTGAGGAGCTGAACAGAGTGTAAAGTAGATGTGACAAACTAAAGAAGCTGATAGATGACAGATGACTTGGCTGCATCACCAATAGTGAGATTCAGTGTGTGACTCCCACAAGGAGCACATTGTCTTGCTGTTTAGTTCCTGCATACTCATTTGGACCCCCTGCTTTTTACCCTGCATATTATTATGATTATCATTAGACTGACCTCGACAGTTGGAGCGATCCAACCTAAGTGTTTCCAAATGTCCTAAGAAGGAATCACATAAACCTTTTCCTGTTGTGTTGCATGCCTGAAGAAATCCAACATAGTGTTAATGAATGGGGAAACCTTTTGTGGTTCCACAGTTTGCAACGCACAGCACCACAGATAGTGGCTCATTGTGACCAAGGTCTGGAGTGCAGTCCACTATCACTACAAAACATTTGGCTCATTTAACTCTCTCTACAATTGCATCAGTTTTACACTTTCCCACAAGGAAAATTTGTTCATTTTCAATTTGCTTACTTAGATAAGTGTCACTCAGCTCTTTAGACCGAATTCTCTTTTTGACATCGGCAACACCTTTTTCAGCAACTTATACCTGGCACACACTAAGGAGCTACACAACCTCGGTCTATTCCGGCGGCCTGCTTCAACATCGAATCCCACCACAGCAGCACACCCACAGAGGAAGCGCCGCAGGCGGTGTGCGAAGAGGCAGAAGCGGGGCAAGCGGGGTCTATCCACACAAGCCCACTATACCATCCATCGTACTCGCCAATGTACGCTCCCTGGACAAGTAACTGGATTACATCTTGTGATGTCACGAGAGGGTGCATCGTGGATGGGTGCTACGTTCCAGTGGGATGGCTCCAACCACAACTCGCCATGGCTCCATCTGGTGGTGGAGTTGAGAACTGCACCCCTCTCCACAAGACATCTCAACACAGCTGTGGCCACTAAGGACTGATGATTGCTTGAGCTCAAGAGCTCAGTGTTTCATTCTCTCAGATGGGGAGCTGCTGTTGGGAGAGATTTGCTTGTGGACGGATCCTTTCACTGTGGAAACTCTTATGGACTGTTTCTCTCACGGTGGAATGCCTGGGAATTACTCCCCTGGAAACTTACCTGGAAATACGTGTGAGTGACTTTGTTGAACACTGCCAGAGAGACTGAGCAACTGAAGACTTCTGTTGAAAAGACTTTTGGTTTGAAGAAGATTCATTTAAGTTCCCCTTTAAAGAGCCACGGGCCAAGATTTATGTTGGATGTTTACAAAGAAGACCTTTGTTTTAAGTTATGAACTTTGATACCCTTTGTTAACTTCCCCAAGTACAAAATTAAAACTTGGAATTTATTTGAAAACTGGTGTCCTCGCACTATTTGAACTGCCCTGCTGATAACTTGCCTCTCGTGATATCACAATACACCTTCTGAGATCGACCCAGCAGACTGTGAGAGAGTGCTGTGTTTTTGTGTTCACCAAAACATGGCTCAACAACAACATACGGGACTCCGCCACCCAGCTCGACCAGCTAACATGCTACCGAGCAGACAGAGCCCTCATTGAAGGAGGTAAGACCCGCGGCGGCGGGGTCTGTGTTTACATCAGGGATGCTTGGTGTCAGGACACTGTGGTGGTTTGCAGACATTGCTCACCCCTTGCAGAGTTTATGATCATTAAGTGTCGGCCTTTCTGTCTACCGAGGGAGTTTTCTGCCATGGGTGTGGCCAGAGGGTGCCTCCTCAGCACTTCAGAACTGCTTTAACACCACAGACTGGGGCATGTTTAAGCAGGCAGCCACCTACAACCAGCAGATCAACATCCAGGAGTATTCAGACACTGTTACTGCCTACATCAGTAAATGCATTGATGATGTCACGGACACCAAGACCATCACAGTATGGGCCAACCAGAAACCATGGCTGACGGGGGAAGTCCACAGGTTACTGAGAGCCCGGAATGCTGCTTTCAGAGCAGGTGATGAGGCTGGTCTGAGATCAGCAAGAGCCAACTTGTCCCGTGGCATCAGACTAGCAAAGAGGCAGTACAGCAGCAGAATTACGCACCACTTCACTGACAGCAGAGACCCAAGGAGCCTGTGGCAGGGAATACAGACCATCACGGACTATAAACTCAGACCATAGACCTGTGACAACGAGATCACTCTACCGAACAGTTTGAACAACTTCTTTGGACCGTTTGAAGCTGACAGCAGTCCCCCTGCACAGAAAACACCAGTTGTTCTAGATGACCAGGTGCTGTCCCTGTCTTCAGCCAGCATGAGGAGATCCCTGTCCAGGATCAATGCTTACAAGGCTGCAGGACCTGACAAAAATTCCTGTCCTCACAGACATCTTCAAAACCTCCCTGAGCCAAGCTGTTGTTCCCACCTGCTTCAAGAGTACCACCATCGTTCCTGTTCCAAAGAAAGCCTCTCCATCCTGCTTCAATGACTACCGCCCAGTGGCACTGACCCCATCATCATGAAGTGCTTCGAGCGGTTAGTCATGGAGCACATAAAATCTGTCCTCCCACCTTCCCTGGACCCCTACAAATTTGCATATTGGGCCAACCAACTCTAAACGGTGATGCTGTTCATAATGTTTATTCTGTTTATACTGCCATATATATACAGATTTGCCACTGCTGTTTTTTTTTTCTTTTAGCTTCTATATCTATATATATATATATATATATATATACACATACATTTGAATATATATTTTTTTATGCTCTACTTTATATTTTACTTCATGTTTATTGCTGTTTTGCACCAGATATAAGAGGGAAACATAGTTCTGTGTATGTCCTGCACATATGGCAGCATTGACAATAAAAGTTGACTTAACTTGACTTGAATGATAGTTTTTGTGTGTGTGAAGTCATCCATGACGCCGTTGCTAGGATACAGACCCAGCATCCTGAGGCATTCATTGCAATCACAGGAGATTTCAACCACGTCTCTCTATCCTCCTGCCTGACTGGCTTTGTACAGTATGTGGACTGTCCAACAGGTGGAGAAAGGACATTAGATCTGTTCTATGCTAACGTGAAGGAGGCTTACAGGACAGTGTCTCTTCCACCACTGGGTAGATCTGATCACAGCATGGTCTATCTACAACCCACATACAGACCGTGTGTACAAAGACTTCCTGTTACTACCAGATCTTTCAGGAAGTGGTCACCAGAGGCGAGTGATGCATTGAGAGACTGCTTTGATGTCACAGACTGGGCTGTACTGCTGGAGGAAGAAGAAATGGACATGGACATGGACAGGAGGGTCAGGACCATCACAGACTACATTAACTTCTGTAGGGACACTGTGATTCCAGTGAGGACTGTAAGGTGCTATCCAAATAACAAACCATGGATCACCAGTGACATCAAAGACCTCCTGAACCAGAAAAAGAGGGCGTTCCAGAATGGGGATAGAGAAAGGCGGAGGAGTGTACAACAGGAGCTTAAAAACACATTACGTCGAGCTAAGGTGGAGTACAAGAAAAAGGTAGAGAGACAGCTGGAGAACAATAACACCAAGGAGGTGTGGAGGGGCATGAGGACCATCACTGGATACAGACTGAAGAACTCTCAGTCTGTGGAAGGTGATGCGGACAGAGCCAATACTTTCAACCATTATTACAACAGGTTTGATAGTGTGGCTTTTCCCTCCTCTGCTGCTGCTCCCTCCACCCCCAACACTACAGCTGCTTCCTCTATACTGCTTCCACTGCCCTGCTGTACTTCCACCTCAATGTCAACCTGCATCGCCAACAGGCTTCTTCTGTCCAGCTGTACCTCAACCGCTACGGCAGCTTCCACCGCCTGGTCTCCTGAGCCAAGCTGCACCTCCACCTCTGCGGCAGTTTCCACCACCAGGCCTCCTGAGCCCAGCCACGCCTCCACCTCTGCGGCAGCTTCCACCACCAGGCCTCCTGAGCCCAGCCACGCCTCCACCTCTGCGGCAGCTTCCACCACCAGGCCTCCTGAGTCAAGCTGCACCTCCATCTCTGCGGCAGCTTCCACCGCCTGGCCTCCTGAGCCCAGCCACGCCTCCACCTCTGCGGTAGCTTCCACCACCAGGCCTCCTGAGTCAAGCTGTACCCCCACCTCTGCGGCAGCTTCCACCGCCAGGCCTCCTGAGTCAAGCTGCACCTCCACCTCTGCGGCAGTTTCCACCACCAGGCCTCCTGAGTCAAGTTGCACCTCCACCTCTGCGGCAGTTTCCACCACCAGGCCTCCTGAGTCAAGCTGCACCCCCACCTCTGCAGCAACTCCCACCACTAGCCCTCCTCTGTCCAGCTGCACTCCCACCCCCATCTCTATGATTGATAGCAGCATCACTCCTGTCGCCATCCCTCTGCTACAACCTCTGTGTCTAACTATAGAGGAGGTTGGAGCTGAGCTCAGGAGACTTAAGTCAGGGAGGGCTTCAGGCCCAGATGGAGTCTGTCCAAGGCTTCTGAGGGACTGTACTGGTCAACTAGCAGTCCCTCTTCAGAGGCTCTTCAATATGAGCATTCAGATGGAAAAAGTCCCAGTGCTGTGGAAAACGTCTTGTGTCATACCTGTGCCCAAATTAGGGCAACCGGTGGAGCTGAATGACTACAGACCGGTGGCTCTGACATCTCATATCATGAAGACCTTGGAGAGACTCCTTGTTCGTCGCATGAGATTGCAGGTTGCTGAGGCTCTTGACCCCCTCCAGTTTGCCTACCAGAAACACATAGGAGTGGAAGATCCTGTACATGCTGCACCGGGCATATACTTATCTGGATGTGCCTGGTTCATATGTGAGAATCATGTTCTTTGACTTCTCCAGTGCCTTCAACACCATACGGCCTCCCATACTGAAAGACAAGCTGCCAGGTATGGGTGTGGCCCCCTCCCTGACATCATGGATTATAGACTATCTGTCTACCAGACCACAGTATGTCAGGATGGGGAAATGTGTTTCTGGAACCCTGGAATGCAGTACTGGGGCTCCGCAGGGTACTGTTTTAGCTCCTTTTCTTTTCAGCCTGTACACATGGGACTTCAGGTACAACTCAGAGTCCTGCCACATTCAGAAGTATTCTGATGATACGGCTGTTGTGGCATGTGTGCGCGATGGACAGGAGAAGGAGTACAGGGACCTTGTGGAGGCCTTTACTGACTGGACCAAAAATAACTGTTTGCTCCTGAACACCACCAAGACCAGTGGCGGCTCCTGACATTTTTTTTAGGTAGTGCAATTTCCAGTCTGTGAAAGCTGCATCAGAGTGTGCTGTGCAAAGCTGAACCGATTGCACTGATGCAAACCTGTTATGTTCCCACGCAGGAAATAAAATGTCCAATCGTCCAGAAACTCCTCGTCTTCCTTAAATAAACACAACGCAGAGTCGAGGGGTTATTTGGTCTGCCAAATAACCAAAGTGACTCTGCAATTTCCCCCCGTTATGTCCATAAGTACCATAAAAGTCCATAGGACTGAGATATATTTGTCTAGGTAGCATAATTTATTGTAATAATTTTTAATATTTTTTTGTTATTTTTTGCATAATTTGCCAATCGGTTAATATTACACCTTAAAGGGATAATCCGGAGTAAAATGCACTTTAGATCAATTTACGGGATGATTGGGAGTACATACGTTGAGTTGACATCAAAATCATGTCATTCGGATGTGTTTTGAGAATTTCGATTTGACCGTTTTTAGCCAAAAGTTGTTAGCCTGGAAGTGAGAGGGGCATATCATTTCGCCGCTACAAAACGCTATTTTTATACCTCTTCTACAGCTCCAAACAACATAACACTTACGTGGTAGTGAGTAGAGGGTCCCTAAAGCCAAACCGAAGTGTCCCGAGGTCTTCATGTGGTCGGATAGAGAGTCCAGAATGAATTTAATCAAGCCAGTACCTTTCCGGAAATGTTGCTGCGGCAGCTGCCATCTTTAGCGGAAAGTCCGTACGAGTTGATTGCCGAGTGTGGAAACTCACAGGATTAAACCATTTCATCCGCGTCACGCAGCCAGGATAGGCACAAACACGCACCATAACTCCAAAAGTTTGCTCCGCTGTTCAACAATCTGCTCACCCACCTCTCCTTCTTCTGTGATGATCACTCCAGTCACATGCAAAAGACGTCTTCCGTCAACAGGAGGCTACCTCACGCGAGACATCACGTCACGTGACATTTCAAAATTCCAACCTGTTAGTAAGCTAGGCTTTGCTGTTGCATACAACTTCATTTCACTTTCGAAAGAAATACTGGACTATGTTTGTAAAAAAAACGGCAACAAAATTGTGAATTTCCAGAGCGTGTTACTCCACACTCGGCAATCAACTCCTACGGACTTTCCGCTAAAGATGGCAGCTGCAGCAGTAACATTTCCGGAAAGGTACTGGCTTGATTAAATTCATTCTGGACTCTATCCGACCACATGAAGACCTCGGGACACTTCGATTTGGCTTTAGGGACCCTCTACTCACTACCACGTAAGTGTTATGTTGTTTGGAGCTGTAGAAGAGGTATAAAAATAGCGTTTTGTAGAGGCGAAATGATATGCCCCTCTCACTTCCAGGCTAACGACTTTTGGCTAAAAACGGTCAAATCGAAATTCTCAAAACACATCCGAATGACATGATTTTGATGTCAACTCAACGTATGTACTCCCAATCATCCCGTAAATTGATCTAAAGTGCATTTTACTCCGGATTATCCGTTTAACCATTATTTATTTATTTTCCTCATATTGTTCCAGGATTCTATGAAATAAGTAAACACATAAGGTCTTAATGATAAGATTCATTCAATTTTCATTCTAAAGAATGAAAATAAAATGACAGCATATAAATCCAAGTCAAGTGTTTATTGAAGTTTTGGAAAATATGACTTAGAAAAGCATAACCAATTGTCAAACATGGTTAAGTGCAGCTTACTTATGTGAGATTTCTCTCTTTTTTAAATATAATACTGCACCATTAACAATGAATGTGTCATTATACATTCTGCTATTATTGTCAACATTATATAAAAGATTTAAATCATTACAAGTCAATGACTGAGCACAAAAGGTTAAGTTATTTAGCTACATCAAATACTACCTCGAAAAATACCAGAGTTGGTGGAGCCCTCGGTTTCATCTTTGCCTCGCAAGGCTAGCTCGAAAATCCCGCAAAATTCTTCCAAACTTCCTTCTCCGCATTAGTACGACGACTAAAGGGTACTTCTTTCAGAAACACTACCGTGTTATTGCACTCGACACTCGCCATCTTCTTCGTAGAATGTTCATGGTCCCGCGCAACAGACATATGACAAAAGCACGTCGTTTGTGCGAGCACATAAACACTCATAGAAAATGCATTGGGAGCAGGATTTTTGAAAAAAAACTCCCGTACCATTCATGTCAATGGGAGATTTCTGGTGCAAATTCGACCCTGACAGAAATCGCTCCAAATGGGCGTGGCAACACCAGGCGCGACCTTAATCTGATTGGACAATGACATATACAACCAGTTTGCCTACAGTAGATCAGTCCCGCCTTAGCAACTAGATTAAAAAACAAAACAAAAAAACCTCCGTGTTTGGTAGTGCGTCCCACAAATCGCCCCTATGAAGGAACTGCCGCTGACCAAGACCAAAGAGCTGGTGGTGGACTTCAGGAGATCTAAAACCCCATACCAGTCATTCTGCATTGATGGAGCGGAGATAGAGACTGTTCAGACCTGCAAATACCTGGGGGTGGTGCTGGATAATAAACTGGAGTGGTCTGCCAACATAGAAGCAGTGTACAGGAGGTGCCAGAGCCGTCTCTTCTTCCTGAGACGCTCAGGTCCTTCAATGTCTGCAGTGATATGATGTGCATGTTTTATCACACTATCATTGAGAGTGCACTGTTCTATGCTGCTGTCTGCTGGGGGAGTAGCACTACAGACACAAACTGTAGGCGCCTGGACTAACTGGTGAAAAAGGCTGGTTCTGTTGTAGGCAGAAGGCTGGACCCTCTCAGTGCTGTGGTGGAGCAACGCATGAGGAGGAAATGATATTCTGTTTTGGAGAACAATAAACATCCTCTCCACACCATCCTGCAGGACAGAGGAGCAGCTGCAGTGAGGGGCTGCAGGACTGAGAGCTTCAGGAGGGCCTTTGTTCCCACAGCCAGAAGGCTTTTTAACAGGGACTGCTCACATGTTCTTTTGATTTATTTGATTTATTTAGTCATTAATTGTTGTTGTTATTATTATTAGTATTATTGTTGTTGTTGTCTAATATACAATCATTGTAAATATATTGACTACTTGACTAACTTGAATATCCCCAACTGTGGGATGAATAAAGTATTTTTCTATTCTATTCTATTCTATCTCAAGGCACTTCAGTAATAAAGTCCATTTAGAGTCCAATTCATTGTAATCATAATCCAATCAAATCCAATTAGTTAAATTCATACAAAGCCCATTGTGTTATAAAATATATCAAAGCAAATATTCCATGATCTACAAAACATGATATCATCAACAGATTCAGAGATTTTGGAGACATGGCTGATAATCAGTATTGGATTTCCATGACCTTCAGGCCCTCAGGCAGCTCTGCATTAAAAACACACCTGATTCTGTCCTGGAAATAACTGCATGGGATCAGGAACACCTCCAGAAATCATTGGGCCTCATGCAAGAACATTTTCGTATTCTTATCCTAAATTTCTCTCACTTTTTTTGTACAAAGGTCTCGTACGAACACGCCACGTCAGATTCAACAAACGCTCCTAACTTCAGAAAAAGTGTGTAAACGAACTGCGTAAATGATGAATGCTAACCGTGCGTATTTAAGTGCACGTGTACGAGGATAGTAGATTTGCATACTCCACGCCCAAAACGATACCATATAAGGCTGTGCTTCCTCTCTCCTGTGCCAGGAAGTGTTGAGTCATGAGAATGGTATCAAGGCACAAAAAGAACAACTTTAGGGGCTCTGAGACTGAAGTTCTGCTTTCAGAGATCCAGAAAGGAAAATCTGTCATTTTTAGCAGTGTCAGCAGTGGAATTACGGGACCTGCTGAAGCCAAGAAATGGGAAGTTATTAAAGTGCTGTTAATTCTGTGTCACCTGTAGTTCGTAATGTCACCGAAATAAAGAAGAAATAGTTTGATATGAAAGTGGCTTAAAAAAAACAAAAAGTCTCGCCATGGCCAGGCGCTCGATGACTGCAACTAAAGCCGTGCAATCAGTTGTTGCCTCATCATGATGGCACTTTGATGGGGTGGTCCATGAGGGGGGTCTTCTGGCACCACACCTTCTGGTCTGCCTGGGCTGGTTCAGGTGGAGACCCTTGTTAATGGCAATATTGTGCAAAACGCAGCATGCCAGATTTCTCTGGGCTACAGAGCAGTGTGCCCCCCCCCCCCCCCCCCCCCCCCCCCCCCCAATTTTTTTATATAATAGAAGAATTGCAAGTTTCGAAATATAATACAAATACAAGTCTATTTGTTGATGCGCTTGATGGCGCGGTGGAAGAAACTGTCCTTGAGTCTTGTTGTGCGTGCAGTCGGGCTCCTGTACCGTCTGCCCGACGGTAACAGCGAGAACATTCTGCACGCTGGATGGCTGTGGTCCTTGAGGATATTGTGCGTCTTCCTCAGACACCGACGGTGGAAGATGTCCTGAATGGTAGGGAGTCTGTTGCCAGGTGATGTACTCAGCCGTCTCCACCACTCTCTGTAGTGCTGTGGGCAGAACAGTTCCCGTACCAGACCGTGATGCCGCTCGTCAGCAGGCTCTGGATGGTGCACCTGTAGAAGTTGGTAAGGATGGCTGAGTTCATACCAAACTTCTTCAGCCTCCGAAGGAAGAAGAGCTGCTGGCGAGCCTTCTTGGTCACCATGTCGGTTTGGCGTGACCACTTGAAGTCCTCGGAGATGTGCACACCGAGGAACTTGAAGCTGCTGACCCTTTCCACCTCAGCGTCTCCGATGTAGATGGGGAGGTGTATCCGGTGCTCCGCTGCCTCCTTAAGTCCACAATCATCTCTTTGGTTTTGCTGATGTTGAGAGAGGGGTTATTGGCCGGGCACCACCTGTGCAGTGACTTCACCTCCTCTCTGTAGGCTGTCTCATCGTTGTTGGTGATGAGGCCCAAGATGGTTGTGTTGTCAGCGAACTTGAGGATGATATTTGAACTGTGCCTGGCAGCACAGTTGTGGGTGAACAGGGAGTACAGAAGAGGGCTAAGCACACAGCCCTGTGGAGTTCAGGATCAGGGAGGAGGAGGTGTAACTGCCCATTTTCACCACCTGGGGCCTGCCCGTCAGGAAGCTGTAGATCCAGCTGCAGATGGAGGATTTCAGCCACAGATCTGTTAGCTTGGTGACGAGGGAATGATGGCATTGAACGCTGAGCTGTAGTCAATAAACAGCATTCTCACATATGTGTTCCCTTGGTCCAGGTGGGTGAGTGCAGTGTGCGTTGCCAGAGAGATGGCATCGTCCGTGGATATATTTGCTCTGTAGGCAAACTGCAGGGGACCCAGAGTGTCAGGCAGAAAGGAGCAGATGTGTGTTTTGACTAATCGCTCGAAGCACTTCATGATGACGGGTGTTAGTGCGACAGGGCGGTAGTCATTCAGACAGGAAGCCACCGGTTTCTTCAGGACTGGAACATTGGTGGAAGTCTTAAAGGGGGTGGGGACAACGGACAGACGCAGGGAGAGGTTGAAGATGTTGGTGAACACTGTCACCAACCAATTGGGCGCTCCACAACAGCACGGGTGCTTTGATGCATATATGTGTGCAGTCTATTGCTGGGTGGAATTGGGTTTGATCGGCATGTTTCTCTCTGGAGTTGTGGCTTTAGCAAGCTGCATATTTGCAGCAGCACAGTCCTTGCCAATCTAAATTGTGATGTCAGCCATTTGTCTGTCTCCGCAAGGATATCTACACGCTCTCTTCCAAGAGCCTGACGCACTAAGGCATCCAAAAGTAACAAGTCAGCCGCTGGTTACACTTCCCATTGACCTTGTTATATCCAGAGTCAAACTAACCTTCAATTAGTGCATAATTTAAGTCAAACAGAATAATGTCAGCATAATTATGGGGTATAATGTATATATTTATTTATGTTTTCTTCAAAGTAATTAAATATACAATCCATTAGTCAAGCAAACTTGATTGGAATAACAGCAGACTATTTTACGAAACTCCTACGACAGGTCTGGATCACTCGTAAATTCGGTTCGTACCTGAAAGAAAACGTAAAATACGAAAAGATTGGTGAATGCAAATTCTCTTAAATCACTCGTACGCACGACTTAAGAACAAATCTGTTCGAACGAACGGTTGTTGCATGAGGCCCAATGTCTGTGAACACAGTTCCCATTAACATCCACAGATGCAGGTTAAAGCTCTATCAGGCAGAGAAGAAGCCAGATATGAACATGATCCAGAAACACGACTGTCTTCTCTGGACCACAGCTCATTCAAAATGGACTGAGGTAGAGTGGAAAACTTTTCTGTGGTCCATCCATCCATCCATCCATTATCTTCCGCTGGTCCGGGGATTGGGTCGCGGGGGCAGCAGCTTGAGCAAAGAGACCCAGACGTCCCTGTCCCCGGCCACTTCCTCCAGCTCTTCTGGGGGGACCCCGAGGCGTTCCCAGGCCAGCCGAGAGACATAGTCTCTCCAACGTGTCCTGGGTCTTCCCCGGGGCCTCCTCCCAGTGGGACGGGCCCGGAACACCTCACCGGGGAGGCGTCCAGGAGGCATTCTCACCAGATGCCCGAGCCACCTCATCTGACTCCTCTCGATGCGGAGGAGCAGCGGTTCTACTCCGAGCCCCTCCCGGATGACCGAGCTTCTCACCCTATCTCTAAGGGAGAGCCCAGACACCCTGCGGAGGAAACTCATTTCGGCCGCTTGTATTCGCGATCTCGTTCTTTCGGTCACTACCCACAGCTCGTGACCATAGGTGAGGGTAGGAACATAGATTGACCGGTAAATCGAGAGCTTCGCCTTCTGGCTCAGCTCCTTCTTCACCACGACGGGCCGGTGCAGAGCCCGCATCACTGCAGACGCCGCACCAATCCGTCTGTCAATCTCCTGTTCCATTCGTCCCTCACTCGTGAACAAGACCCCGAGATACTTGAACTCCTCCACTTGGGGAAGGATCTCATTCCCGACCCGAAGAGAGCATTCCACCCTTTTCCGGCTGAAGACCATGGTCTCAGATTTGGAGGTGCTGATGGTCATCCCAGCCGCTTCACACTCGGCTGCGAACCGCTCCAGTGAGAGCTGAAGGTCACGGCCTGACGACGCCAACAGAACCAAATCGTCCGCAAAAAGCAGAGACCCGATTCTGAGGTCGCCAAACCGGACCCCCTCAACGCCCTGGCTGCGCCTAGAAATTCTGTCCATAAAAATTATGAACAGAATCGGTGACAAAGGGCAGCCCTGACGGAGTCCAACCCTCACAGGAAACATGTCCGACTTACTGCCGGCAATGCGGACCAAACTCTGACACCGGTCATACAGAGACCGAACAGCCCATATCAAGGAGTCCGGCACTCCATACTCCCGGAGCACCCCCCACAAGAGTCCCCGAGGGACACGGTCGAACACCTTCTCCAAGTCCACAAAACACATGTAGACCGGTTGGGCGAACTCCCATGCACCCTCCAGGATCCTGCGGAGGGTATAGAGCTGGTCCACTGTTCCACGGCCAGGACGAAAACCACACTGCACCTCCTGAATCCGAGATTCGACTATCCGGCGGATCCTCCTCTCCAGTACCCCCGAAAAGACCTTACCAGGGAGGCTGAGGAGTGTGATCCCCCTATAGTTGGAACACACCCTCCGGTCCCCCTTTTTAAAGAGGGGGACCACCACCCCGATCTGCCAGTCCAGAGGCACTGCCCCCGATGTCCACGCGATGCTGCAGAGGCGTGTCAACCAAGACAGCCCCACAACATCCAGAGCCTTGAGGAACTCAGGACGGACCTCATCCACCCCCGGGGCCTTGCCACCGAGGAGTTTTTTGACCACCTCGGCAACCTCAGCCCCAGAAATGGGAGGTCCCACGTCCGAGCTCCCCAACTCTGCTTCCTCATCGGAAGGCGTGTCGGTAGGATTGAGGAGGCCCTCGAAGTACTCCCCCCACCGACTCACGACGTCCCTAGTTGAAGTCAGCAGAGCCCCGCCCTCACCATACACGGTGTTGACGATGCACCGCTTCCCCCCCCTGAGCCGCCGGATGGTGGACCAGAATCTCCTCGAGGCTGTCCGGAAATCGTTCTCCATGGCCTCCCCGAACTCCTCCCAAGCCCGAGTTTTTGCCTCAGCAACCGCCGAGGCTGCGTTCCGCTTGGCCTGTCGGTACCCATCAGCTGCTTCCAGAGTCCCACTGGCCAAAAAGGCCCGATAGGACTCCTTCTTCAGCTTGACGGCCTCCCTCACCACTGGGGTCCACCAGCGGGTTCGGGGATTGCCGCCACGACAGGCACCGACCACCTTGTGGCCACAGCTCCGGTCGGCCGCCTCAACAATGGAGGCACGGAACATGGCCCATTCGGGCTCAATGTCCCCCACCTCCCCCGGGACATGGTTGAAGCTCTGCCGGAGGTGGGAGTTGAAACTCCTCCTTACAGGGGATTCCGCCAGCCGTTCCCAGCAGACCCTCACAATACGTTTGGGCCTGCCAGGTCTGACCGGCTTCCTCCCCCACCAGCGGAGCCAACTCACCACCAGGTGGTGATCAGTTGACAGCTCCGCCCCTCTCTTCACCCGAGTGTCCAGGACATACGGCCGCAAGTCCGATGATACGACTACAAAGTCGATCATCGAGCTGCGGCCTAGGGTGTCCTGGTGCCAAGTGCACATATGGACACCCTTATGCCTGAACATGGTGTTCGTTATGGACAATCCGTGACGAGCACAGAAGTCCAACAACAAAACACCACTCTGATTCAGATCGGGGGGGCCGTTCCTCCCAATCACGCCCCTCCAGGTCTCACTGTCATTGCCCACGTGAGCATTGAAGTCCCCCAGCAGGACGAGGGAGTCTCCCGGAGGAGCACTCTCTAGTGCCTCCTCCAGGGACTCCAAAAAGGGTGGGTACTCTGAACTGCCGTTCGGTGCATAAGCACAAACAACAGTCAGGACCCGTCCCCCCACCCTAAGGCGGAGGGAGGCTACCCTCTCGTCTACCGGGGTAAACCCCAATGTACAGGCGCACAGCTGGGGGGCGATAAGTATGCCCACACCTGCTTTACGCCTCTCACCGCGGGCAACTCCAGAGTGGAAGAGAGTCCAACCCAGAGTGGAAAACTTTTCTGTGGTCAGATAATTGAATTTTAAAAGATTCTTTTGGAAGTCATGAATATTCTGTCCTCAATATTAAAGAGAACTAGAAACCTGCACATCTGGAAAGGCTCCATCAATGCTGAAAGCATAGGCGTAGGAACCGGGGTGAACGTGTACCCCCCAATATTGGAGACAGGCGCATTTGTCCCATCCAAAAATTATTTTATATCTGTCAGCTTTCCGATATGTGTCCCCGCTGTTAGCCCGATTCTTTTATTGGAAGCCCAAGAACAAGCTGGAGAAATCTTAAGTTAAACAAAGTATTTATTCGTGGTCACGTGAAGTTTAGCCGTGCTGAACTCGGAGAGACAGAGCCCTCGCAGGGCCTCCATCAGAAAGAGCCCCGATATCCGGAAACATTTCATATTTATGTTCACCTTTATCTCAGAGGTTGTACTTACACTTGACAAAGTATAATTGGACATTTGCTAGTGATATGAGCAGGCCATCCACCGTCTTTGTCATGTTCTTTGGATGTGATAAACGATGTGTGTGTGTGAGTGTTGTTTCAGTACCAGACCTATCTGACATACATTTCGTTTGTATGAGCAGAGTGTAAACGTACAGACTAGGAACATAGATTATTAAGTGAACTACAGAATATGACTACATAAAGTCTAAGAATAAAGCCAATTTATAACACCCCCAATGATAAACTCATTCCTACTCCCTTGGCTGAAAGGTATTTACAGGTTTTAGAGCAACATCTGCTCCCATCCAGACGACGTCTTCTTCAGAGAAGGCCATATAAAAGCATGGCTTCGTAATGGCAGAGTCCAGGTGCTGGACCTGGCTTCAGTCCAGACCTTTCACCAGCTGAAAACATTTCAAATACAACAAAGCAGACCCAGGACTGCTGAGCAGCTACAATCCTCTATCAGACAGGAATGGGACAACATTACTCTCCCAAAGGTCCATCAGCTGGTCTCCTCAGTTCCAGATGTTTACAGATGTTGTTAAAAGAAGATGGGATGCTACACAGTGGGAAACATGGACCTTGTCCCATTAAATTCAGGATGAGCTAATATTCTTCATGAACTAGTAAAATGTCTCACTTTAAACCTGTGTCTCACTTTGGAATGTTTTCTATTCTGTTGGGGATATAGGGTATGCACCTATGTTACTGTTCTGCTTAGACATTTTTGCCTTTGGTTTCAACACCATTTAAAGGTTCCAGGAGAGACCATGGGACGGGAAAGTGTGGAGAAAACAGCATTCCATTCATGTGCTGCTACGCTGCCTTGGTTATCATCACTATTATCCAGCCACTTGGTGACTGCCAGTGTTTGTCAAGTTACTTTTAAAAAGTAATTAGTTACAGTTACTAGTTACTGCTCCCAAAAAGTAATTGAGTTAGTAACTCAGTTACCACATTGTAAAAGTAATTAGTTACTCAGCAAAGTAACTGTGGCGTTATTTTTTATGTTCTATAACATCTTTAACATCAAATATGTTTATAATAACTCAGGGCTCTCAAGTTTTCAAGTTTGCTTGGAGTGAGATTCGGGCGGGGCAGGGCCGTGTGCGCGGGGGGGTTTCTTTCGTTTTTTTTTTTGGGGGGGGTCCCTTGCAGTATCCCATCGCCATAAACTAGCTACTTAAAGAACAAAGAAATTGTTTTATTTATACCGAAATCACAAATCTTCACTTTTACACTAAATTCTGCTATATTTTAAAATAAATTGTTTTAGGTATGCAAAGTCTTAACAAACAAAAAAACAGACAAATTAAATTAAGAAAAACAAACATAACCCCAAATGGGCCCCTTGAGCAGTCCCTCTCTGTGTGTGTTTGTTTATGAGTGTTGTAAGTGTGTGTGGCAGATTTTGACGCTTGATGACTGACATTGGGGGCTCCCATTTAAAGCACAGCCATTTTCACAGTCATGATGGATGACAGATCCATTCAGAGCCAACGTGTTCCTGGTCTTGGTTTTATTGAGCCCCACCATGGAAAAAACCTTCTCTGCATCAGCATTTCAGTGTGGCAGAACTAATACCAGTTTGGCAATTGTAGATAGCCTTATTGGGAATCTGTTCATACCAGTCACCTTTACATATTTTTCATTAAGTTGCTCATGTCAAAGGGTGTGTGCTGAATATTTAGACCTACTACTCCAACGAACACTTTAACCGGCAGGTATTGGTCTTTTACAAGGAGTAGGAAAACTATAGTAACTAATAAAAGATTCAAATAAATGAAGATATGACCTGCTGATGATCCTGACGGTTCTCTTCCACCTCCAGCTCATCTACAACTTCTGCACGCATTCAGAGCATAATAGGTTATGTCCGCTGTGCATTCATGGAACGCGTGCTTGCAGCTGAAAGCTATTTCAGACCTCACCCGGCAACAAGAAATTCTGTTTTCTGATTTGCCGATGGGTTGCTAAATCAAGACAGCTGTACCAGAGCTATAGTTCTGAGCTGTATGAGCGCACAGTAACCTGCCATTGACTCATTTATAGTATAGGCCATTAGAATTTCTGTGCGACGAAGTTGATAATTTCTCAGCGTGAGAAATGGCATGTGTGGCGTGTGAGCGTGTGAACTTGTTGAAATGCGTGTGTTTCACGCTCATTGCGTGAGACTTGAGAGTAGGGGTGGGCGATATGTATCGTTTGCGAAATTATCGTGAATGTTGTTTTGACGATGAGTAATTTTGCAATATCGAGATATAGGCTATATTTATGTATTTTTTTTTTCAATCGCCAAAAATCAATAAAGTGCGGCGCCAGTGGTCCTCTGCCCTTACCACAGCGCCACGCCACGCCCTGCTTTGAACACTAATTTTTTCAAAGTAAACGCTTCGGACCCCGCGGGACACTCAGCTAAGAGCATCGAGGGGCATGGCAGGGGCTGGTACAGACGGTAGCTCGCCTCGCGGCAGACCGTCAGCTCGATCCCGAGATCCAAGTACGAGCTTTTTAACTGCAGCAACTTTAAGATACGCTATTGGAGTTGGAATTACCGCGGCTGCTGGCACCAGACTTGCCCTTCAATTGATCCCTGTTAAAGGATTTAAAGAGTCCTGAATTGTTATTTTTCGTCACTACCTCCCCGAGTCGGGAGTGGGTAATTTGCGCGCCTGCTGCCTTCCTTGGATGTGGTAGCCGTTTCTCAGGCTCCCTCTCCGGAGGGAGAAGTAGCCTGAGAAACGGCTCGAGGTTATCTAGAGTCACCAAAGCGGCCGGGGCACCCCGCATGGGTTTTGGGTCTGATAAATGCACGCATCCCCGAAGGTCAGCGCTCGTTTTGCATGTATTAGCTCTAGAATTGCCACAGTTATCCAAGTAACGGTAGAGCGATCAAAGGAACCATAACTGATTTAATGAGCCATTCGCAGTTTCACTGTACCGGCCGTGTGTGCTTAGACTTGCATGCTTGTGTTAATTTTATTGTGATCTTAACGCAAGTTTTAATTTTCTTTTTAAATATCGTCAAAATATCTTTATCGTGAAAATCCTAAAAAATATCGAGATATTTTTTTTTGCCCATATCACCCACCCCTACTTGAGAGCCCTGTTAACTGATTGAATTCATTCAAGGTAAACACAAGAAACTTGTGCTAAAAGAAAAATAAATAAATAATGGACCAGACTCAGTGAATATTTCCCTATACACCCTATATAGAAGATATAAAAACACTACATACAGTAATTTAGAACATTCGGTATTTATTTGAACTCAATAGATTGCAGCCTGCCATATGATGCATGGAAATAAATTAATAAATAAATTCTGACCCGAAAAATGGAGTGTTGTTTGTTTTCGAGTGGCTCCGTCTCCTTCGCTGGGGCTCACGCTAGCTGCATTTGGGCTTGGGGTTGGGTTAGCTAGCTGCATTTGGGCCTGGGGTTGGGTTAGCAGCTGCATTTGGGCTTGGGGTTGGGTTAGCTAGCTGCATTTGGGCCTGGGGTTGGGTTAGCTAGCTGCATTTGGGCCTGGGGTTGAGTTAGCAGCTGCAGAAGCAACAAGTGCTTCATATTCGCATGGGTTGATGTGAGGTGCTTCATCAGATTTGAGTTACTTGAGGCAGACTTGGATAAAGTTTTTTTCCCTGGGCATAGCGTGCATGTTACATACACATTCTTGCCTTTTATCTCCACGAGTGAGAAGTAGTGCCGGTACTTCCAGTTAGAGAATGCTACCTTTGAACTTCCCTGGCTCGTCGCCGTTGTCTTCTGTGTGTGTTTAGTAGTCAGCGCGTGCAGTGAGACAGCGTGAGTAGGGCATCCGCCCACACAGCCAATCATCATCGCATTTGCAACGGTGTCATCATCCCCACCCCTGCTCTCTCCAGGCAGCTGATGTGTAGCCTAAAGCCTACAACCAAATTGTAGTAACGCGCCACTTTATATTCTCAGTAACAATAACGGTGTTGTAACGATGGGAAAAGTAATTAATTAGATTACTCCGTTACTGGAAAAATAACGCTGTTAGTAACACCGTTATACTTAAACGCTGTTGCTCCCAACACTGGTGACTGCCTGGTAAAGGAGAACAGGAACCTTACAAAAGTAATGGACACATGTAAAGCAAAACTAAACTAACAAAAAAGGAAAATCAGAACCAACAAACCACAACACTGAGTCACTGATGGTTGTTGTTGAAAGGTATGGAGCAGGTGCTGTCTATTGACCTATCGGTTTCTTAGAAAATGGATTCAAGGTAAACACAAGAAACTTGTGCTAAAGGAAAAAAAAAATGGACCAGACTCAGTGAATAATTCCCTATACTCCCTATGTAGACCAGTGAGCAGTGCTGACCAACATGTCATTGGGGTCATCAGGTGGGAACCTCCTTTCATCAGTGTTTCGTCTTGTTGGGCCCACGACACCTCCAGGAGGCCAGACAGTGATCACTGGCATCCCAGAGTTACTCCTCTAATGCCAGCCATCACTGCTCCTCACACCACAACAACCATCTTTTTTTCTTTTTTTTTTTCCTCCCCACAACCACAAGCTACCTCAGCCTCTCACCAACTGCACACCAGTCACAGCGGGTGGGGATTCAAACCCTGGTTTGGGTAGGGGGTAATGAAAGTATGGAGGGTGCCAGATGTGGAGGCAGGACGAGACACACTAGCAGATTCAGCAGACAAACTCACCTAAACAGTCCTACAATCACTAAAAATGCTAGGAAAAACCAAGCCATACAGACCAACTCACCTAAAATGGCTGCCTGGTTTCAAAAGGCTCACATTGGCCACACCCTCCAATTAAATATCTTGAACTTCTTCTTTGCTTTTTCCAATAGTCTGTTTTCCCTAAGTGCTTCTTCTAATCCAAACCCACTGACTGGACTTTACTGCCTTATCTGACACTTCCTTCACTATTTTCCTCACACTCTGTCCACTTACACCCAGCTCCCTCAACAATGAGACAACAGACTTTGCAACAAATCCTCTACATCCTACTTCCACTGGACAGATCCTAACTTTCCATCCTCGCTGCTCTGCTTCTGTCCCCAACTCCACATATCTAAGCTTTTTCCTTTCATATGCTTCTGCTACTAATTCCTCCCAAGGAACAGTCAGCTCTATGAAATAGACTCTCATTCTACTCCTAGACCACAAGACTATATCAGGCCTTAGATTTGTAGAGGCTATCTCCTGGGGAACAACAAGCTTATTTCCTAAATCTACCTGCATCTCCCAATCACAAGCATCCTCTAAGCTGCCGTGCCTCCTTATCGTCTTATTAAAGGACAATTTCGGTCGTTTACAACATCCAGCTGTATTGCCCAATCTACCCATGATTTAGCCATAGCAAAGACGCAAAAAAATGTCATCCGACCCTGACAGTGTTGCTTGCACGGAGATTTCGGACTGACAACATAGCTATGGGGGCATCAATTTATATTGTGTTTTAAACGCTATTTTCATACCTCTTCTACAGCTCCAAACAACATAACACTTACGTGGTAGTGAGTAGAGGGTCCCTAAAGCCAAACCGAAGTGTCCCGAGGTCTTCATGTGGTCGGATATAGAGTCCAGAATGAATTCAATCAAGCCAGTACCTGCTCTCAATCAGAGCTCTTCCGTCAACATGAGGCTATCTCACGCGAGACATCACGTCACGTGAGTCGGTAGTTGATTGCCGAGTGTGCAGTAACTCGCTCTGGAAAGTCACAATTTCGTTGCCGTTCTTTTTACAAACATAGTCCAGTATTTCTTTCGAAAGTGAAATGAAGTTGTATGCAACAGCAAAGCCTAGCTTACTAACAGGTTGGAATTTTGAAATGTCACGTGACGTGATGTCTCGCGTGAGATAGCCTCCTGTTGACGGAAGAGCTCTGATTGAGAGCAAGTACTGGCTTGATTGAATTCATTCTGGACTCTATATCCGACCACATGAAGACCTCGGGAAACTTCGGTTTGGCTTTAGGGACCCTCTACTCACTACCACGTAAGTGTTATGTTGTTTGGAGCTGTAGAAGAGGTATAAAAATAGCGTTTAAAACACAATATAAATTGATGCCCCCATGGCTATGTTGTCAGTCCGAAATCTCCGTGCAAGCAACACTGTCAGGGTCGGATGACATTTTTTTGCATCTTTGCTATGGCTAAATTATGGGTAGATTGGGCAATACAGCTGGATGTTGTAAACGACCGAAATTGTCCTTTAACTTTCTCCCCCTCTTGAACAAACTGAATTGCCCCTCTCTTCACCTTAGACCCTCCTAAGTTTACCTGCCTTCGTTTATCTTCAATACCTGCAGCTAAGCTTCTTAATACTTGGTCATGTCGCCATGTATACCAGCCTTGTGACAGACTAACCTTACAACCTGACAAAATATGCCTTAGAGTTGCAGTACCTGAACATAACGAGCATAACGGGTCTCCATTTACCCAGAGTTTTAGGTTCTGGGGAGTTGGCAATACATCATATGTTGCCCCTATCAAAAATCTAATACTCCTTTCCTCCATACTCCACAGCTCTTTCCAACTAAGCTTTTTCTTCTCTACACCTTCCCAATTCAACCACCGTCCCTGCTTAGCCTGAGCCACTGCCTTTGCACCCCTTAACATTTCCTCCTGTCTACGAACCTGCTCAACAACTAGCTTTCTCTTCTCCCTGGGACCTGCTCTACTCCACACTGGTTTGCCTGGGCCAAGCCCCAAGCCTCCCCGGCCTATTTGAACAATACCCACAATCTCTGCATGTCTAAGAGTTGCTTCTGCCTCCTGAGCTGCCATTCTTGGTTTCCACTTCCTCCCCTTGGTTGGGTTTGGAACCACCTTACTAACTACCACATCTTTACTCCCAGCTAACAGGAAAAACATCGTGACATCAGTGCATGGACAGTGTATGTCTTCTCTACCCTCTCCCTAAAGAGTTGGAGCGTCTAAATTTTCACTAACAATCACCTTCACTTCAGCAGAGAGAAGCACAAGATATTTCTTCTGGGGTTGTGGTCTCTCCTTCTCTATTGATCCTCTATCTATCAACACCAAATAAATCTAGAAAGCTGCAAGAAGCTGTATGCGGGGCCGAGATGTGCGTACGTTGGGGCATGCGCTGGACGTCGTAGTCGCGCAGCTCTGCCCACACACACGATACCCTCTGCGTACGTACGAGCACATAATAACCCCAATGCGGAGGGGTTTTTGAAAATTTCTAGGGGGCGCCACTGAGCCATTTTGCTCCGCCCACACACGATACCCTTTACATATGTACGAGGTCGACAGGGTGGACGTGTGTGCCAAGTTTCATGACCTTGCAATGATGATAAGGCTTTCAAATCACCAACGCCATCACACGATTTTCACCGCCTGGCCACGCCCACACCGTTCAGAGTTTGGAAAGGTTTCTCCCCCCCCCCCCCCAATGTCTTAAGAGTAACCTGGTCAAGTTTGGAGCTGTTACCATTAAATCTGGAGGAGGAGTTCGATCAAATGCGAGGTGTGGAATTGGTCAAAAACTCACTTTCCATCCAAAATGGCCGCCTTCCTGTGGATGTGAAACCATGGCGGCATGAGACTTTTTTGTGCGTCTGAGGATGATGAATGAGTGTACCGAATTTTGTCGTCCCACGTGAAACTAACCCTTATGTGGGGACCATTTTTAAGCATCGTAGGGGGCGCTACAGAGTCAATGAGTGACTCCCAAAAATATAAAGTTTAGATTCTTTCATGTCGTCGACTGGCAGGTGGTGCTCGCAAAATTTCATGAGTTTTCGAGCACCTTTTGCAAAGAATAAGAAAGAAAAAAAATAAACCTTACAGAGACAATAGGGTCCTTGCAGTTTCACTGCTCGGTCCCTAATAACTGAATTAACTTTAGGCATAACATTATGTTAATAAGCAGATGGTGTAATCTGCTGAATTGAATATGGATGACAGAAAATCTGTCTTTAAACTATCATTGTAAGCATCTTTCTGTCAGTTTGCTTTAGTTTTCTAGTCTTAAATGGTAAATGGACTGTACTCATATGGCACTTTTCAAGCTTCACACGCCACATTCACCCATTCACTCAGCACGACTTAGTCCATGTAGGCCACACAGTGCTTTCTTCTGTGCATTCATACACATTCATGTCAATGGATGCATGGTAAGCACTTTTACCTTCCGATTGGTAAGCGACTGCGTGGGTCTTGTTATCATGCTGCACTCCTGATGTGGGTCGGAAGCTATGTGACACGCTCCACTACATTAGACAAACTGCTGTGTGCTGAGACAATTTTTCATTTAAAACATTGATAACTTGTGCTGTGATATGGCTGAGTGAGATCTCCATTGTTACAGTTATTTAAACCAGCCAACAAAAACAAGCTGTTAAACAGTACAGGCCCCAGATCAGAGGCAGTATTTGCTCCCCACCTCTGAGGTTCAAGGACTTACCTGGAGCAAGTGGAGTGTCACTGCATATTAACTCTAGATGTTTGTTTGCATCCTGATTCCTGTGCTGTGATTAGTGGATTTCACGTAAGCAGTGTTACCAAGAGTCACCAGCAGATTGCACTCTTTAACAGATTTCTCATCATCCTGCAGTATGACAGTAGAAATGTAATGCAACAGAAGAACGAAGCACTCCAGGAATTCAGTATGAAGCGTTCCTCTCTGCCCCACAGCTAATATTAATATTGCTGCTGCTGTTTTCTGCTCTCATTGTTTTTATTATTGTTCATGCACAGTTTCCTGTTAGCTTGTTGTCTCTGTAGGATGTTTTTCAGTCACTCCTCTTTGACATGATTGTGTTTAGTTGTTACTCTGAAGGGAAACCAGTTTCTTCTTCACTGACTTTTTACATGAACAAAGAAAATGTTTGAAGCTAAACTGACACACAGTACTGGATAGGGTCATAATGTAAGGTGGGTGACTGGGGTTTGAATCCTGACCCCCCGCATGAAAGGTACTACCTCCAGTAGGGGTCCTTAGGCAAGACCCCCTTACCGTCCTGCCGGCCTGGGATATGAGTGTAAGTCGCTTTGGATAAAAGCATCTGTCAAACACATAAACATGAGTAATCAGTTGTTCTGTTAGTGTATGTGCGCTTCGTGTTTGACTGACTTCATAACCATGTGCTTCATAACCCTAACCCATCTTAACCCTAACCTTAACCCTAACCCATCATAACCCTGACCCTAACCCATCTTAACCCTAACCTTAACCCTAACCCATCATAACCCTGACCCTAACCCATCTTAACCCTAACCCATCATAACCCTGACCCTAACCCATCTTAACCCTAACCTTAACCCTAACCCATCATAACCCTGACCCTAACCCATCTTAACCCTAACCTTAACCCTAACCCATCATAACCCTGACCCTAACCCATCTTAACCCTAACCTTAACCCTAACCCATCTTAACCCTAACCTTAACCCTAACCCATCTTAACCCTAACCTTAACCCTAACCCATCATAACCCTGACCCTAACCCTAACCCATCATAACCCTGACCCTAACCCATCCTAACCCTAACCCATCTTAACCCTAACCCATCATAACCCTAACCCATCTTAACCCTAACAAAGACAAGACAACCCCCCCCCCCTGAGAGGAATATATTTAAAATCAGTAACTCATACTCTTATTTACAAACTGATGCCCTACCCACGAGGGCAAAGCTGACTGTGTCTCTACTGAGTTCTACTTTTGTTTACTGTCGTCATCAGGGGCAGGAGCAGGCCGAAGACCACTATGTTCGCTATGTGAGACACTTGATCCCCCTTCTCCTGTCCCAGCCTGATAAACACGCGCACACATGGAGCTGAAGGGGGCGGAGCTCTACAGAGTCAACTATATAAGTTTGGAGGATCTGAGGACGGAGGTTTGACTGAGAGACGTGATTCTGCTGAACCAGAACCAGGACCAGAACATTCTGCCGCAGAGAAAGTTCGGCTGTCTCAGAAACACGCGCCTCTCCTCGGGTGTCCTCAGGTGTCCTCAGGTGTCTTCAGGTGTGAGCAGCCATGCCGTGGCAGCTGTCCTCCCAGCTGGACTGCGCGTCTCTGTCCCCGTCCCAGCGGCAGTGTGAGCGGACAGCCTTCTCCTTCTACTGCGCGGTCCGGGAGCAGCTGCCGGTCTGGCTGCTGGAGGACACGCGCACCATGGAAGTCTTCTGCTGGGATGATGGACGCCCCAGAGCCTTCCTGCCATCTGAAGCCTTGCTGTATGCGCTCGTGCACGACCACCAGGACTATGCACGCTACCTGCTCAACAGGTATTCAGTGAACGCGCTCAGAGCGTCCCGCTGCAGCTTCTGCTGCTGCCGCGGTAGCGGCGCGCCGCACCTGAACGTGGCAGTTCGCTACAACCGCGTGGCGATCCTCGGCATGATGGTGGACGCTCTGAAGGACAGCGGCGAGCAGTGCGAGCGGCAGCAGTACCTGGACGGCAGCGGCGGCTGCGCGCACGTTGCAGACGCAGGAAAGACGGCGGTGCAGCTGGCGGTGGAGCTGTCGCATCCCAACTGTCTGCTGCTGCTCCTGGTTCAGGGCGCGCGCCCCGATGGGCTCGACGTCGCGCTGCAAAGACTCATCTCCTGTGAGCCGTCAGAGCGGCCGCAGGCGCAGCGCTGCCTGGACTTCCTGCTGCTCTTCTTGTCCAACCCGCCGCGGCCGCGCTGCCTGCAGGACGAGCCGCAGCGCTGGCAAAGCCTGCTGGGAAAGCAGGTGTTCAGCTGGCTGTGTGGTCTGTCGCCCCCCCCCCTGCTGCTGCAGGCGCTCCGCTGTTTGGCCCAGTCTGGGTCGGACCCGATCAGCTCGCTGCCAGACTTCCTGCAGCCGCACATCTGTCAGTGACATTACCCGTTACCATGGAAACAACTGATGGATTGTGCAGTTTGAGGACGATGTAAATAAAATGTAAATAGACTTTTCAGCAAACATTAAAGCAGCCAGACAGTAGGACCAGGAGGATCCAGAAGGAGCAGAAGCTGGAGATCCAGGTTCGCATCAAAGCTCCAACCGGAGGAAACTTTTCGGTTTTATTGTTTAACTGAAGTTTGTTAAATTTTTCTGACCCAAGTGACAGAAAATAGACTCATTTTAAATCAGACTTCGAGCTTGGATCCTGTGGCAGTATTTATCTGTTGGCCTCAGCAGAACACAGAAGTGTTCTTCAGAGTAGAGCTCATACTCACAGCTGATGCTGATGAGCCTGCAGATGCATTGTTTTTATTGTATCATCAAGTGTCTCATTGTCCTGATGTCTGACAGAAACAGAAGTTCTGACTGTAATAATAAATTTTTTTAAAGGAGAAATCTAGTATTTCTGATATCTATCTGATGGTCTGTGATTTGGGTTCCATGTTCAACACACGTCTGTCTATGCAGGACGCCGAAGCCTTAAGTTTTTAGACTCTTAAATTAACAATCTCAGCACCTTGAATTACACTGAAGCCCTTTCACCAGAAACATGCCCAGGATTACACCATCTGTCGTTAACAATATCTGCAATCCTCCACCTCCGCCGTTACTGCTCTGTCTGCAGTCTCTGTCCTGTCCGCAGTCTCTGTCCGGTCTGCAGTCTCTGTCCTGTACGCAGTCTCTGTCCGGTCTGCAGTCTCTGTCCGGTCTGCAGTCTCTGTCCTGTCCGCAGTCTGTCCTGTACGCAGTCTCTGTCCGCAAGTCCACGTTCCAATACTAAAAGTATTGTTCATAAGTCCCATTCAAAGCCTTTCCCGCCCCCTCAGCAAACCTCCAGAAATCCAGCCAATCAGAGGACACTTGAGCCTGATCTTCTCCCTTGTTCTGAACTTATTACAAACTATTTGGAGTTGTGACACATGCAAAGCTAATCTAGAGGTACCAAAGATCAAGAACTAAATTACTGGAATTAATCATGTCCGCTTTCAGTGTCTAAATGTCTTTATTCATTCAATAAGTGAGTTTACAGTTAACCAGCTGATCAAACATCCAGCTGATCAAACATCCAGCTGATCAAACATCCAGCTGACACCTTGATGGGGAAACACTGCTGAGGACAAATAAGATGAGCTGTTTAAAGGGCCTCTCTGTGTTCTCGGTTTGATCTTAGTCCTTCAGATATAAACCCCACCCCAGATCCAGATTCCACCACAGGGCCTCCGGGATCATCAGAGTCCTGCTTGAGATTTCTTCATCAAACAAAGATTTTCTGCATTAGTTCCATTGGGTGGAGCTCTTCCACTTTTTGCTTTAACATGTTCTGGCATCTTATTGGATCCTGTTCAGTCCTGACCCAGAAGATGAAAACAGAACAGATCAGGAGTTTTCTTCAGTGTGTTTAATTAAACTCAGGGAAGAGGAAACAATGATTTCATTTCAACAAGATAAAATGTCCCTTTGAAATACCACTTTAGCATAAAGCTAACATATTAAATGAAACTAAAATGACTCAGTGAAGGAAATGAGCTGATGCAGCAACCTGAAGCAGTCAGGTTGAGCTGAACTGTTAATATTAGCTCCATCAAATGTCTGGTTAAGGTCCTCATATGGAACTGAAGTGCCAAGCCCCTCAGGATGCTTCATAATAAAAGCTTTTATTATGAAGCCCCTCGGGATGCTTCACAATAAAAGCTTTTACATATGAACTGAACTCTCTGAGGTCACATCCAATGCAACATAGACTCATCACCAACAATCATATTGTTTTCCTATTATGATTGATAAACATGAGAGTAAAATCAATGATTTCCAATAAGAGTTTTGATGCAAAATTATTTCTATTTTATCTTCAATTATTATTCAAATTCAATTAAAAAACAAAGGGGAACTCAAAGTGAAAGCCAACATAGAGAAACCAGAACAAGGTAGAGAGAAATGTGTCTGCAGTGCACGGCGGGACATGCACCAACATGCAAGCTTCAACAGCCACAGTTTGAACTGGACTGAATGGTTTCCTCCGGACGGGACCAAAGAAGGAAGGAAGTAAGTGCACTGGAACGAAGATGGGGTCTTTAAAATCTAAAGCTGATGTAAAGCCAGCTTGAAGCAGTTTGAACTGGGCAGGAATAAATTTTACAACCAATAAGAAACCAGTGAGAGACGGAGTGAAACCATCTGTTCCCTCCCACCTTAAAGTGCTTCCTGTTAATACAAAAATAAGATAAAGTTCCCTTCATTTCCCAGCTGTCACCACGGCTCCATGTATGGTGGCTGTCACAGGAAGTGATGTCATCTGCTTGTTCAGTGTTGGTCCAGCTGTGACATCACTGCCAAATTCCTGTCTGCTCCAGAGTTTATCACCTGGAAGTTTAGTCACAGTGACATCACTGTGGCATCACAGGGTCACTCCAGATGAATCCAGATGGCTGACCAACACCAAACAGAGACGATACGGGTCAGATCAGCTCCCACTCCTCATCGATGTCATCCCCCCCGCCAGCAGGGCTGGAGGAGCGCCGTCTGCTCGGGGTCTGGGAGAGGAGCTTCGTCAGCCGACGGGACAGCCCACCCACAAGAGTCACCGCCCACAGTTCATCTTCTGGAGTCACTGCACAGAGAGACAGAGACATCTGAGACAGCTGCACAGAGAGACAGCTGCACAGAGAGACAGATGCACAGAGAGACATCTGCACAGAGAGACAGCTGCACAGAGAGACAGATGCACAGAGAGACAGATGCACAGAGAGACATTTGCACAGAGAGACAGCTGCACAGAGAGACAGCTGCACAGAGAGACAGATGCACAGAGAGACAGATGCACAGAGAGACAGCTGCACAGAGAGACAGCTGCACAGAGAGACAGATGCACAGAGAGACATTTGCACAGAGAGACAGCTGCACAGAGAGACAGCTGCACAGAGAGACAGATGCACAGAGAGACAGCTGCACAGAGAGACATCTGCACAGAGAGACATCTGCACAGAGAGACAGCTGCACAGAGAGACAGCTGCACAGAGAGACAGATGCACAGAGAGACAGATGCACAGAGAGACAGATGCACAGAGAGACAGATGCACAGAGAGACATTTGCACAGAGAGACATCTGCACAGAGAGACAGATGCACAGAGAGACAGCTGCACAGAGAGACAGCTGCACAGAGAGACAGATGCACAGAGAGACAGATGCACAGAGAGACAGATGCACAGAGAGACATCTGCACAGAGAGACAGATGCACAGAGAGACAGCTGCACAGAGAGACAGCTGCACAGAGAGACAGCTGCACAGAGAGACAGCTGCACAGAGAGACAGATGCACAGAGAGACAGATGCACAGAGAGACAGATGCACAGAGAGACATTTGCACAGAGAGACATCTGCACAGAGAGACATCTGCACAGAGAGACAGCTGCACAGAGAGACAGATGCACAGAGAGACAGATGCACAGAAAGACATCTGCACAGAGAGACAGCTGCACAGAGAGACAGCTGCACAGAAAGACAGCTGCACAGAGAGACAGATGCACAGAGAGACAGATGCAGAGAGAGACAGCTGCACAGAGAGACAGATGCACAGAGAGACAGATGCACAGAGAGACATCTGCACAGAGAGACAGATGCACAGAGACATCTGCACAGAGAGACAGATGCACAGAGAGACATCTGCACAGAGACAGATGCACAGAGAGACAGCTGCACAGAGAGACAGATGCACAGAGAGACATCTGCACAGAGAGACAGCTGCACAGAGAGACAGCTGCACAGAGAGACAGATGCACAGAGACAGATGCACAGAGAGACAGCTGCACAGAGAGACAGATGCAGAGAGAGACAGATGCACAGAGAGACAGATGCACAGAGAGACATCTGCACAGAGAGACAGCTGCACAGAGACAGCTGCACAGAGAGACAGCTGCACAGAAAGACAGCTGCACAGAGAGACAGATGCACAGAGAGACAGATGCACAGAGAGACAGATGCACAGAGAGACAGATGCACAGAGAGACAGCTGCACAGAGAGACAGATGCACAGAGAGACAGATGCACAGAGAGACATCTGCACAGAGAGACAGATGCACAGAGAGACAGAGACATCTGAGACAGATGCACAGAGAGACAGAGACATCTGAGACAGATGCACAGAGAGACAGAGACATCTGAGACAGATGCACAGAGAGACAGCTGCACAGAGAGACAGCTGCACAGAGAGACATTTGCACAGAGAGACATCTGCACAGAGAGACATCTGCACAGAGAGACAGCTGCACAGAGAGACAGCTGCACAGAGAGACAGCTGCACAGAGAGACAGCTGCACAGAAAGACAGCTGCACAGAGAGACAGATGCACAGAGAGACAGATGCACAGAGAGACAGCTGCACAGAGAGACAGATGCACAGAGAGACAGATGCACAGAGAGACAGATGCACAGAGAGACATCTGCACAGAGAGACAGATGCACAGAGAGACATCTGCACAGAGAGACAGATGCACAGAGAGACATCTGCACAGAGAGACAGATGCACAGAGAGACATCTGCACAGAGAGACAGATGCACAGAGAGACAGCTGCACAGAGAGACAGCTGCACAGAAAGACAGCTGCACAGAGAGACAGATGCACAGAGAGACAGATGCACAGAGAGACAGCTGCACAGAGAGACAGCTGCACAGAAAGACAGCTGCACAGAGAGACAGATGCACAGAGAGACAGATGCACAGAGAGACAGATGCACAGAGAGACAGCTGCACAGAGAGACAGATGCACAGAGAGACATCTGCACAGAGAGACAGATGCACAGAGAGACATCTGCACAGAGAGACAGATGCACAGAGAGACAGAGACATCTGAGACAGATGCACAGAGAGACAGAGACATCTGAGACAGCTGCACAGAGAGACAGCTGCACAGAGAGACAGATGCACAGAGAGACATTTGCACAGAGAGACATCTGCACAGAGAGACAGCTGCACAGAGAGACAGCTGCACAGAGAGACAGATGCACAGAGAGACAGCTGCACAGAGAGACAGATGCACAGAGAGACAGCTGCACAGAGAGACAGATGCACAGAGAGACAGATGCACAGAGAGACATCTGCACAGAGAGACAGATGCACAGAGAGACATCTGCACAGAGAGACAGATGCACAGAGAGACAGATGCACAGAGAGACAGATGCACAGAGAGACAGATGCACAGAGAGACAGGTGTGGAACAGGTGTGGAACAGGTGTGGAACAGGTTTGGAACAGGTGTGGAACAGGTGTGGAACAGGTTTGGAACAGGTGTGGAACAGGTGTGGAACAGGTTTGGAACAGGTGTGGAACAGGTGTGGAACAGGTTTGGAACAGGTGTGGAACAGGTGTGGAACAGGTGTGGAACAGGTGTGGAACAGGTGTGGAACAGGTTTGGAACAGGTGTGGAACAGGTTTGGAACAGGTTTGGAACAGGTGTGGAACAGGTGTGGAACAGGTGTGGAACAGGTGTGGTGTGGAACAGGTTTGGAACAGGTGTGGAACAGGTGTGGAACAGGTGTGGAACAGGTTTGGAACAGGTTTGGAACAGGTGTGGAACAGGTTTGGAACAGGTTTGGAACAGGTGTGGAACAGGTGTGGAACAGGTGTGGAACAGGTGTGGAACAGGTTTGGAACAGGTTTGGAACAGGTGTGGAACAGGTGTGGAACAGGTGTGGAACAGGTTTGGAACAGGTTTGGAACAGGTGTGGAACAGGTGTGGAACAGGTGTGGAACAGGTTTGGAACAGGTGTGGAACAGCCTCCCTGCTGGCCTGCACTCTAACTGCCCTCGGCTATGAGCCAGGTGTTTCAGCCCCTGTAGGGTGCACAGCAAACTCCTTTTTGTTGCTCAAACAACAGCCCAGCAGAAATGTTCTTTTCACTGTGAGGATGCTTTCAGGTGGCCAGCAGACAGCAGTGTTAGTGAGGGTCAGCTGTTCAGAAGCATCGTAGTGTGCACGTCGCTGTCAGTGTGTGTGTCCATCATCCAGGATAAACTAGTAGGAAACCAGTTCCAGTTCAGTCTCACCTTACAGGATGAATATGAACTGGTTTCATTAGTGTGAAGCTGTTCTCACCAGTAAACCAGTTCCAGTTCAGTCTCACCAGTAAACCAGTTCCAGTCCAGTCTCACCAGTTCCAGTTCCAGTTCAGTCTCACCAGTAAACCAGTTCCAGTCCAGTCTCACCAGTTCCAGTTCCAGTTCAGTCTCACCAGTAAACCAGTTCCAGTCCAGTCTCACCAGTAAACCAGTTCCAGTCCAGTCTCACCAGTAAACCAGTTCCAGTCCAGTCTCACCATACAGGATGAACATGAACCGGTTTCATTAGTGTGAAGCTGTTCTCACCAGTAAACCAGTTTGCGTTTCCTGGGATCTTCTTCCAGTAATCTCCAGCTGGGTTTTTGTCAGAGATGCCGTAGCGTCGAGCCAAATCTCCGTTTACACAGCGAACCCACACAGTCCGAGAGCTGAGGACCAGCTGACTGACTGCCAGCCCTGCACACACACACACACACACACACACAGGTTACACACTCCTGAGAGCTTAGGACACAGCGGATCCCTGATGTCCCCCCGGCAGCGAGTACCTGGTATCAGTTCCCAGCCGGTCCCAACAGGCATCTCGTCACTGAGTCCCGTCCTGACAAAGACACTTCCTCTGTTGTCCAAAGCCCAGAGAAGACGATCGTTTGGACTCGTTTGAACACTGACCAGCTGCACTCCTATTGGCTGCAGACATATGACATCACAGTTAGCTGGACAAGTGGCACATGTTTCTGATGCAGATGCAGACGGCTGTGTTACCTGCACAGGAGGCTCTAAGTGGATCCAGGCTGGCAGCATCATGCTGGGGTTAAGAGGTTGAGTTCCCACCCTGAAATAAATGACTCCTCGACTGTCCACCGCCCAGACGTTCTCACTCCCACAGCTGACACTGACCAGACGAACACTTCCTGCAACACAGGAGCATGTCAAACCTTAGACAGCCCCAGGGACCACTGTCACTTGTTTCCTCCAGGATGGACGATTTTAACTCCAAGATGCTCTGAAAAGCCTCCAGCTGATCCATAATGCTGCAGCCAAACGGTTCAGGAGCTACAAGAACTAAATCCTGGCTCCTAACCCAAAAGCTCTTAAAGGAAGGTTAAACTGGGTTCTGAACTTAGAACTGTAGAATCTGAGCAGAGCTGCTTTATTGGTGAAGACTTCTCATTCCAGAACGTCTTCACACATTTGGGTTTTCCACACCTGCAGAAGCTAAACATGTGTCTGAATGATGGTGGCCATATGTTTGGGATCACATTGGAAAATTCTTGTTGGCCGCCTCAGACTGGGACTACCTTCTCTTGAAGCATCTCTAACCTCCTTACAGCGCCACTGAGCTCTGGACCAACACACCAGCTGGGACTCAGCTTGTACCGTGGCCAAAGTCTGGAGCAAGAACCAGAACCCCTCACTGGCCCAGATGAGCTCATTGATCTGTGAGTCTGTGTAAACGACTGGAAGAGCTGTATGAGAAACCTACTTCTGTGTAGATAAAGATAACGGGCACAGTTAAACGCTGAAGCATTACTCCCCCCTGATGATTCTGGTCCACCTGAGGAAGATTCAGACGGCAGCATGGATGGAGCTTCTCCACCCAGCTGCCTCCTCAGTGGACAGTGTGTTTGTCCTGTGAGTGGAGGTCTGTCCACAGAGACCACAGCTCTGTCTCTTTCAGGTGTCAGCTGGGGGCCACGCAGTGCACCTGTTCTTTGGAACCTTGTTTATGAAAAGGACACCTGTCACTCCTGCTGCTCTGAGACTGAACGTCTGTGTGACCAAACAAACACTGACTGAATAATAAGGTGTTGAAAGTTTAGATTCATTTTGACACACAGCAGACTCTTTTTCTGTGTGTGTGTGTGTGTGTGTGTGTGTGTGTGTGTGTGTGTGTGTGTGTGAGTGTGTGTGTGTGTGTGAGAGAGAGAGTGTGTGTGTGTGTCTGTGTCCTGACAGAGTAAGTGAGAACAAGTCATGTGCTCTCTGATAGTGAGAAGGGCAGATGAACTAAAAACAGATCTAACCTACCAGTCAGGTTACAGTATGGCACACACCCCCCCACAGCAGACACTGAATTACATAACCTGAGAGTGTCGGTGTGACGGAGGGAAACAGCTGACACTGTGTACATGTCTGGATCATAGTTTGGTCAGGACATTCCTGCTCTGTAAGGACAGCTGTTTGTTTGGCTGCTTTTTAAGCTCCACGGGGACACAGGCCCTTAGTTCTAAAACAGGATGGAAGACCCTCATAGAGTTTATGTGGCCACTAAAGCTGTAGATGGAAAGTGATAAAAAATAAATAAAAATCCTCCTCTGTGCATGTTGGAGTTCAGTCTCCTCAGAAATAACACTCCTGTATCAGCCTTTTATTCTACCCTCCCCACACCAGCATTTAACCAGCTCCGGTCAACATGAAGCCCCTCAACGATGCTGACACAGAGTCACCAACCCGTTGATGGGGGGCTCCTGACGAGGAATTATGACAAAAACTGCAATTAAGAAAGTGAAAATGAACGGATGTGAATAACAGTATACCTGCACTATTCCTACACTGCCCCCCGTCACATCTGACAGAGCCTGACTCGTGGTTTCCTTCTATGTAGCTGCACTGTTAGCTGCATTTTAGCTGCAGTGTTAGCTGCACTGTTAGCTGCACTGTTTGCTGCACTGTTTGCTGCACTGTTAGCTGCAGTGTTACCTTCACTGTTTGCTGCACTGTTACCTGCACTGTTTGCTGCACTGTTACCTGCAGTGTTAACTGCACTGTTTGCTGCAGTGTTAGCTGCACTGTTAGCTGCAGTGTTACCTGCACTGTTTGCTGCACTGTTAGCTGCAATGTTAGCTGCAGTGTTTGCTGCACTGCTAGCTGCACTGTTTGCTGCACTGTTAGCTGCAGTGTTTGCTGCACTGTTAGCTGCACTGTTAGCTGCAGTGTTAGCTGCACTTTTAGCTGCAGTGTTTGCTGCAGTGTTTGCAGCATTGTTTGCTACAGTGTTAGCTGCAGGGTTAGCTGCAGTGTTACCTGCACTGTTAGCTGCAGTGTTAGCTGCAGTGTTAGCTGCCCTGTTAGCTGCAGTGTTAGCTGCACTTTTAGCTGCACTGTTTGCTGCAGTGTTAGCTGCAGTGTTACCTGCACTGCTTGCTGCAGTGTTAGCTGCAGTGTTACCTGCACTGTTAGCTGCACTTTTAGCTGCACTGTTTGCTGCAGTGTTAGCTGCAGTGTTACCTGCACTGCTTGCTGCACTGTTAGCTGCAGTGTTACCTGCACTGTTAGCTGCACTGTTAGCTGCAGTGTTAGCTGCCCTGTTAGCTGCCCTGTTAACTGCAGTGTTAGCTGCACTGTTATATCCTCATCTGGAAGTTGCTTTGGATAAAAGCATCTGCTAAATGCAGAAACAGAAACATAATGTTCCACAGTCAAAGACCACACATAAAAAACATTAAAGAACCAGCTGAGTATGGTTTACACACTGCACTTTTACTCTGAGCATACCGAGCTGACTGAGGTCCAGGGAGGTCCAGTGCAGACCAGTGGGACAAGATGGAGAAAGTGTTCGAATGCTGACTCGGCCGTGACTGTCCAAACCCCACAAAGCATCACGGCAGGCGGACAAATGGGTCAACTCCACCTGAACCCGTAGGCAGAACAAATGATCATCACACTGACTGGAAACCAGTAGAATTAAGATATTTCACACATCAACACCATGGAATGTTTGGGAGAACGTATGGAAGGCAGGGTGTGATGAAAAAAGTGTAGCATACAGGACAAGTGTGAGAGTGTGAAAACAGAAGGTGCTTTTACCTCCGGGGGCAGAAGGACAGAGGAGGGGCGGAGCTCTCCGTCCTGATCCCAGACACAGAACAGATCCTTCCTGCTCTGAGCCAACCACAGAAAGGTGCCTGAGACACACACACACACACGCACACACACACACAGCTGAGGTTCACTGCAGGCAGGTGCACAGGTCAGGGTGGGAGCTGTCTGTGTGTGTGTGTGTGTGTGTGTGTGTTACCTTCTCTATGAGGCACAGATGAGGAAGTGATGAAGGTCCACCTGGTGGCTGAGACCGTTCCTCTGGGGACAACGTTCTGCCAGAAGGTTCCTGCAGGAACCAAACGCACACGCCCGCTGAGAACCAAAACCAATTAAAGCTACAGAAATATGGAATGTTGTTTCATCCTAATGAATAAAAAAAACCATCAGAAATAAATGAATATGCCCATGAAATAAATAGTAAATGAACTTTATTTATATAATGCTTGTGTAGTCTAGGTGGTCCAGGCAAGCTGGGGATCAAACTACCGACCTCTGATTGGAGGACGTCAAAGTAAATAAAATAAAGTTTTTAGTGGACAGTGATTTTTCTAACTTTCCAACATTTATTTACCCTCGTGTGAACATGAGTTGTGTACAGATTTATTTCACTTTAACCCTGATATTTGTTCCTTAAAACATTTCAGACCTATAAAGACTGTTGCCCTTTCTCTGTAGTGCCCATCCAAAGCCCACCCGACAGTGTGTGATCTCCCACCATGAGAGCAGCTGAGCAGAGTGCTGTGTTGGACCCTGTGCATTCAGACGCAGGGTCCTGAATCACAGATCCAGATTATGTGTGATTCAAGTGAAATAAATGTAGCATTAAAAAAAAAAGTCTCCTGAAATGAATAAATTAAGTACTATGTTGTTGTTCATGAAAACCTTAAACCTTGGCTTTATTTTTCTTTTCATTTCATGGGTATATTCATTTATTAGGTATTTATTTACTTCTTTCATTTGGCCTGAAATGGCCTTTCATGCAAAGTGTGGCGCGGCTCTACTGACCCACGAGGCTGCCGCGGGCCAGGTGCAGCTGGTTCCGTCCCGATGCCACCCAGACCCCGCTGGCGTTAGCGCTGACCAGGCTCGGCTGGCACTGAGAATACTGCGACAGGAAGGCAACCACCCGCTCCACAGGGGCCCTGGTTACCGTGGCAACGCTCTGTGTGGCCTGTAACAGTGTCTGGAAAAGACTGCCCTGATCGAAGACCACGTAGTCCGAAATGCTGATCTGATGGGGAGACAGGAGCAGCTGAGATATGAACCCAGAACCCCTTTCTGTTCAACACTGCACCCAGTTCCATCTGAAGCTCGAAACCAAGTCTGTAAGCCACACAGCCCTTTGGACAAGAGGAATTCAGCCCAAATATCTCCATCAAACACAGGTGTGCTGACTGTAAGCACACACCTGTCGTTACACATCTTTTTTTAACAATCAGACAGTCAGCGTACCTGCCACCAGTGGTCGTCCTCGCCCTGTGGTTTAGAAGAACAGATGCCAGTTCGAAACCAGAGGCTGCCGCTGGTGTCGAGTGCCCAGGCTGTCCCTCCATCTCCCAGAGCAACGCATATCAGCTCCAGACCCTGAGCCTCACTGCAACAGAACCACACACCATGATGAACTCTTTTAGGCACACTTGTGTGTCTTTTAAGGCACACTTTGTCACCATAGTGAACAGACTTTTCCTCCCCTTCTGCTGAGTAGTGCTGCATTTGATATATTTAGGCAGTTTGAACTTGATCATGTAATTATCTATCACTTTGTAATTATCATCAGGATCAACATGAACAAAAAATCTAACCCTTAAAAAGCCCTTGAAACATGTGGGCCCACCATATGGTCTCCAAATAACCCGTAAGGATTTTGAAAAACCAGTTAAGACTTTACAGACTTCAGCAGAGAAAAAAGACACTGAATTTAGCAGTGTTACAGGAGCAGTGTTACAGGAGCAGTGTTAGAGGTCGTTCACATTGCAATTAAATGCGACCTGTATGTGGCCTGCTGTGTGAACGGCTTACCGCCCCATACTATCCCGCATGAGCAGAAGAGCGTACGATGACGTCATACGTCATGAGCGTGCCCAGTGTTTGCGGAAGTAAACATGGATGGTAAGAGTAGGAATGCATATTGAGAATGAGGAGTCACGTGAGCCGGTAGGCCATGTTGGCAGGAGACGCTATTGGTTGCCAGGGGCAACGCCATCAGAACTTAACGGAGGCGCGCCAATATATTCCAGATATCTTTAAATTTCCTGTATTTATCATTTCGGCAGGACAGAGACGAATACAATAAAAAAAGAAAGAAAGCAAAGCAATGCAGAAAGATAAGGCAAAGTAAAAGGGACCTTACAGGGACAAGCTTATTACAAGCACAAAGCAGCGGTATTTGGAGTAGCTCTCGAGCATCCAAAATATTGATCCTTACGAGCTCCCTGCAGGAGAATGGCACAGAGACCTGGACCAGTTACCTCCGTGCACATATATGGACATAGTAAATTATCTTGTTTTTGGTGTAAGTTACTACACTATGCAGGAGTTTAAAAGTCACAAATCTTTAGAATCTTACGAGACTTTCTGCTGTGGCTGCGTGCAGGACTTGGCCATCTACAAGCGATTTTAAAGTTGTTGTCCAGCCGGAGCCAGCACATTAATCACGGCATAATTTTAAAGAGGATATTACAAAGAAAAAGAGCTAGGCTTTTGGCCCTGGCCTTTTGTGGGGCAGTGGCATCGTCTATCTAAAGACACGTTTGGGTGCGTCGTCGTAGCCAGGAGTGGTGGGACTGTGATGTGAGCGGCTTTTCAGACGCGTAGGTCGGATAAATGCGCCCTGGCCGTTCAGACTGCAGTCGCATGGCAAAAGATCAGATACGTATCGGAATGAGGACCACATGTCCAAGTGGCCTGGATCGGATTTGAAAAAATCCGATCTGTGCTGTTCAGACTGTCATGAAAAGATCAGATACAGGTCGCATAGGGCCAAAAAAAATCGGATTTGGGTCACTTCAGTGTGCTGTCTGAACGTAGCCTTAGTCCTACAGGAGCAGTGTTAGTCCTACAGGAGCGGTGTTACAGGAAGCAGTGTTAGTCCTACAGGAGCAGTGTTACAGGGAGCGGTGTTAGTCCTACAGGAGCAGTGTTACAGGGAGCGGTGTTAGTCCTACAGGAGCAGTGTTAGTCCTACAGGAGCAGTGTTACAGGGAGCAGTGTTAGTCCTACAGGAGCGGTGTTACAGGAAGCAGTGTTAGTCCTACAGGAGCAGTGTTACAGGGAGCGGTGTTAGTCCTACAGGAGCAGTGTTAGTCCTACAGGAGCGGTGTTACAGGGAGCAGTGTTAGTCCTACAGGAGCAGTGTTAGTCCTACAGGAGCAGTGTTAGTCCTACAGGAGCGGTGTTACAGGGAGCAGTGTTAGTCCTACAGGAGCAGTGTTAGTCCTACAGGAGCAGTGTTACAGGGAGCAGTGTTAGTCCTACAGGAGCGGTGTTACAGGGAGCAGTGTTAGTCCTACAGGAGCAGTGTTAGTCCTACAGGAGCAGTGTTACAGGGAGCAGTGTTAGTCCTACAGGAGCGGTGTTACAGGGAGCAGTGTTAGTCCTACAGGAGCGGTGTTAGTCCTACAGGAGCAGTGTTACAGGGAGCGGTGTTAGTCCTACAGGAGCAGTGTTACAGGAGCAGTGTTAGTCCTATAGGAGCGGTGTTACAGGGAGCAGTGTTAGTCCTACAGGAGCGGTGTTACAGGGAGCAGTGTTACAGGGAGCAGTGTTAGTCCTACAGGAGCAGTGTTACAGGGAGCAGTGTTAGTCCTACAGGAGCGGTGTTACAGGGAGCAGTGTTAGTCCTACAGGAGCGGTGTTAGTCCTACAGGAGCAGTGTTACAGGGAGCGGTGTTAGTCCTACAGGAGCAGTGTTACAGGAGCAGTGTTACAGGAGCAGTGTTAGTCCTACAGGAGCAGTGTTAGTCCTACAGGAGCAGTGTTACAGGAGCAGTGTTAGTCCTACAGGAGCAGTGTTAGTCCTACAGGAGCGGTGTTACAGGGAGCAGTGTTAGTCCTATAGGAGCAGTGTTAGTCCTACAGGAGCAGTGTTACAGGAGCAGTGTTAGTCCTACAGGAGCAGTGTTAGTCCTACAGGAGCGGTGTTACAGGGAGCAGTGTTAGTCCTATAGGAGCGGTGTTACAGGGAGCAGTGTTAGTCCTACAGGAGCGGTGTTACAGGGAGCAGTGTTACAGGGAGCAGTGTTAGTCCTACAGGAGCGGTGTTACAGGAGCAGTGTTAGTCCTACAGGAGCAGTGTTAGTCCTACAGGAGCAGTGTTAGTCCTACAGGAGCGGTGTTACAGGGAGCAGTGTTAGTCCTACAGGAGCAGTGTTAGTCCTATAGGAGCAGTGTTAGTCCTACAGGAGCGGTGTTACAGGGAGCAGTGTTAGTCCTACAGGAGCAGTGTTAGTCCTACAGGAGCGGTGTTACAGGGAGCAGTGTTAGTCCTACAGGAGCAGTGTTACAGGGAGCAGTGTTAGTCCTACAGGAGCAGTGTTACAGGGAGCAGTGTTAGTCCTACAGGAGCAGTGTTAGTCCTACAGGAGCGGTGTTACAGGGAGCAGTGTTAGTCCTACAGGAGCAGTGTTAGTCCTACAGGAGCAGTGTTAGTCCTACAGGAGCGGTGTTACAGGGAGCAGTGTTAGTCCTACAGGAGCGGTGTTACAGGGAGCAGTGTTAGTCCTACAGGAGCAGTGTTAGTCCTACAGGAGCGGTGTTACAGGGAGCAGTGTTAGTCCTACAGGAGCAGTGTTAGTCCTACAGGAGCAGTGTTAGTCCTACAGGAGCAGTGTTACAGGGAGCAGTGTTAGTCCTACAGGAGCGGTGTTACAGGGAGCAGTGTTAGTCCTACAGGAGCAGTGTTAGTCCTACAGGAGCAGTGTTACAGGGAGCAGTGTTAGTCCTACAGGAGCGGTGTTACAGGGAGCAGTGTTAGTCCTACAGGAGCGGTGTTAGTCCTACAGGAGCAGTGTTACAGGGAGCGGTGTTAGTCCTACAGGAGCAGTGTTACAGGAGCAGTGTTAGTCCTACAGGAGCAGTGTTACAGGAGCAGTGTTAGTCCTACAGGAGCAGTGTTAGTCCTACAGGAGCAGTGTTACAGGAGCAGTGTTAGTCCTACAGGAGCAGTGTTAGTCCTACAGGAGCGGTGTTACAGGGAGCAGTGTTAGTCCTATAGGAGCGGTGTTACAGGGAGCAGTGTTAGTCCTACAGGAGCGGTGTTACAGGGAGCAGTGTTACAGGGAGCAGTGTTAGTCCTACAGGAGCAGTGTTAGTCCTACAGGAGCGGTGTTACAGGGAGCAGTGTTAGTCCTACAGGAGCGGTGTTAGTCCTACAGGAGCAGTGTTACAGGGAGCGGTGTTAGTCCTACAGGAGCAGTGTTACAGGAGCAGTGTTAGTCCTACAGGAGCAGTGTTACAGGAGCAGTGTTAGTCCTACAGGAGCAGTGTTACAGGAGCAGTGTTAGTCCTACAGGAGCAGTGTTAGTCCTACAGGAGCGGTGTTACAGGGAGCAGTGTTAGTCCTATAGGAGCGGTGTTACAGGGAGCAGTGTTAGTCCTACAGGAGCGGTGTTACAGGGAGCAGTGTTACAGGGAGCAGTGTTAGTCCTACAGGAGCGGTGTTACAGGAGCAGTGTTAGTCCTACAGGAGCAGTGTTAGTCCTACAGGAGCGGTGTTACAGGGAGCAGTGTTAGTCCTACAGGAGCAGTGTTAGTCCTATAGGAGCGGTGTTACAGGGAGCAGTGTTAGTCCTACAGGAGCGGTGTTACAGGGAGCAGTGTTAGTCCTACAGGAGCAGTGTTAGTCCTACAGGAGCGGTGTTACAGGGAGCAGTGTTAGTCCTACAGGAGCAGTGTTACAGGGAGCAGTGTTAGTCCTACAGGAGCAGTGTTACAGGGAGCAGTGTTAGTCCTACAGGAGCGGTGTTACAGGGAGCAGTGTTAGTCCTACAGGAGCAGTGTTAGTCCTACAGGAGCGGTGTTACAGGGAGCAGTGTTAGTCCTACAGGAGCAGTGTTACAGGGAGCAGTGTTAGTCCTACAGGAGCGGTGTTACAGGGAGCAGTGTTAGTCCTACAGGAGCAGTGTTAGTCCTACAGGAGCGGTGTTACAGGGAGCAGTGTTAGTCCTACAGGAGCGGTGTTACAGGGAGCAGTGTTAGTCCTACAGGAGCAGTGTTAGTCCTACAGGAGCGGTGTTACAGGGAGCAGTGTTAGTCCTACAGGAGCGGTGTTACAGGGAGCAGTGTTAGTCCTACAGGAGCAGTGTTACAGGGAGCAGTGTTAGTCCTACAGGAGCAGTGTTACAGGGAGCAGTGTTAGTCCTACAGGAGCAGTGTTAGTCCTACAGGAGTGGTGTTACAGGGAGCAGTGTTAGTCCTACAGGAGCAGTGTTAGTCCTACAGGAGCGGTGTTACAGGGAGCAGTGTTAGTCCTACAGGAGCAGTGTTAGTCCTACAGGAGCGGTGTTACAGGGAGCAGTGTTAGTCGTGTTACAGGGAGCGGTGTTAGTCCTACAGGAGCAGTGTTAGTCCTACAGGAGCAGTGTTACAGGGAGCAGTGTTAGTCCTACAGGAGCAGTGTTACAGGGAGCAGTGTTAGTCCTACAGGAGCGGTGTTACAGGGAGCAGTGTTAGTCCTACAGGAGCAGTGTTAGTCCTACAGGAGCAGTTTTACAGGGAGCAGTGTTAGTCCTACAGGAGCAGTGTTACAGGGAGCAGTGTTAGTCCTACAGGAGCGGTGTTACAGGGAGCAGTGTTAGTCCTACAGGAGCAGTGTTAGTCCTACAGGAGCAGTTTTACAGGGAGCAGTGTTAGTCCTACAGGAGCAGTGTTACAGGGAGCAGTGTTAGTCCTACAGGAGCAGTGTTAGTCCTACAGGAGCGGTGTTACAGGGAGCAGTGTTAGTCCTACAGGAGCAGTGTTAGTCCTACAGGAGCAGTGTTAGTCCTACAGGAGCAGTGTTACACGTTTCCTGACAATCATCAGTTGACATTGAAAATATGTTTGCAAATCAACCTAAAAATTTTGTGGATTTAGATATTTGGGGAGGATTGTTCCTTTTGTGGATTGTCTTGTGCAGATTGGAACAATTTCTTTTAAAGATCAGCTGTGGTACCACCTGAGCCCAAATGTCACGACACAGCGTGATGCAAAGTACACTCAGCCTCCACTCAAGTACCACTTCTTTAGTTAAAAACTGTTTTGTAAAAGTAGAAATATTTGCGTGGATTTGTATGTGTAACAGAGTGGGAGGAGGTGGAATGTAGCTGGTGAAAGTAAAAGATTGTTAGAAATATTAGTTTTAAGTACCCAAAGATTCTATTTAAGTAGATTAAAAGTAAAGAAGTATTTGTAGTTCTTATTCATTCTGTAAGTTCTGACCTCAGAGTGAAGAAGACACACCGTCAAGCCACAAATTGTTACAAATATTTGTGTTTCTGATTTTACACAAATAAAAACATTTCTGCGGATTGTCTTTTAAGGTTAATAACTATTGAAGTCCAATGAAAACTTGTATACTCCCTGTGGTCATGAAGTCTGTCTCTCTCTCGCTCTGATGAGCCTTCCTGCAGATGTTTCCAGGTTTGTTCTCTGTCTGTTTTTAGTCTTTGCCCAGCTTCTCTCCTAAAACTAACTTTTCTGGTGGATTGGCAGAAGATAAATGAAAGATGAGTGGAGCAGTATCACATGTGTCCTGCAGCAGCAGTACCTGACGGTGTCGTACTTCCAGCCCTCTCCCTCGCTGCAGTAGCTGTTCAGTCCTTCTCTGTAGAACAGGGCCTTGTGTTCGCTCAGAGCCCAGACCACGCCTCCTCTCACACACACCTGGCTGAACACGCAGGGAGAGTCCACCTTCACGGAACGAGCACACGGACGCTCCACGCTCAGACCTGAAACACACACGGCTGTTACCATGGTAGCAGCGCACCATAGCGCCTCCCCCGCTCAGCCCAACTACCTTCTGTGGACCATTAGTTTCCACCTCTCTGTTTATGCTACATTTTCAGTTGAAGAAAAAAAACTGGAACAAGATTCTAAATTCTTACATAAAAAATACTGAAAATACAGAACCGTTCAAAAGTTTGGGGTCCCTTAGAAATGTCCTTATTTTTCAAAGAAAAGCACTGTTTTTTTCATTGAAGATACCATTAAATTAATCAGAAATACACTCTATACATTGTTAATGTGGTAAATGACTATTCTCGGTGGAAATGTTTGGTTTTTAATGAAATATCTACATAGGTGTTTAGAGGCCCATTTCCAGCAACTACCACTCCAGTCTTCTAATGGTACACTGTGTTTGCTCATCGCCTTAGAAGACTAATGGATGATTAGAAAACCCTTGAAAACTCTTGTGCAAATATGTTAGCACAGCTGAAAACTGTTTTGCTGCTGAGAGAAGCTATAAACTGGCCTTCCTCTGAGCTGGTTGAGTATCTGGAGCATCACATTTGTGAGTTCCATTATACTCTCAAAATGGCCAGAAAAAGAAAACGTTCATGTGAAACTCGCCAGTCTATTCTTGTTCTTAGAAATGAAGGCTATTCCATGCCAGAAATTGTGAAGAAACTGAAAATTTCCTACAACGGTGTGTACTACTCCCTTCAGAGAACAGCACAAACGGGCTCTAACCAGAGTAGAAAGAGAAGTGGGAGGCCCCGGTGCACAACTCAGCAAAAAGACAAGTACATTAGTGTCTCTACTTCGAGAAATAGACGCCTCACAGGTCCTCAGCTGGCAGCTTCTTTAAATGGTACCTGCAAAACACCAATGTCAAGGTCTTCAGTGAAGAGGCCACTCCGGATGCTGGCCTTCTGGGCAGTGGCAAAGAAAAAGCCATATCTGAGACTGGCCAATGAAAAGAAAAGAAAATATGGGCAAAAGAACACAGACAGAGGAAGATTGGAAAAAAGTGTTATGGACAGACCAATCAAAGTTTGAGGTGTTTGGAACACACAGAAGAACATTTGGGAGATGCAGAACAGCTGAAAAGATGCTGGAAGAGTGCCTGACGCCATCTGTCAAGCATGGTGGAGGTAATGTGATGGTCTCGGGCTGCTTTGGTGCTGCTAAAGTGGGAGATTTGTTCAAAATAAATGCCATGCCATACCCTGTGGACAGCGCATACTACTACTACTAATCCTCTTTGTCCCCGATGGGACATAAGGCTTCGACGATCTGCCTCCATCTGGACCTGTCTTGAGCAGCATGCTGTGCCTCGCCCCAGGTTAGATTCATCTCCTTTAGCTCAGCTGTCACCGTACGCCGCCAGGTGTTCTTGGGCCGGCCTTGCTTCCTCTTCCCAGGTGGAGTCCATCGTAGTGTGATCTTGGGGATGCGGTCTTGGTCCATCCTGAGAACATGCCCAAGCCATTGGAATCGGCGGCGTTTGATCTGTAGCACCACACTGTTGCACTTGATCTTCTTGTATAGATGTACATTGGATATTTTCTCAGGCCAGAAATGGACAGCGCATGATTGGAGACAATGTCCTCCTACAACAGGACAATGACCCAAAGTACACCTCCAAATGATGTAAGAACTATTTAGGGAAGAAGCAGGCAGCCGGTATGCTGTCTGTAATGGAGTGGCCGGCGCAGTCACCAGATCTCAACCCCGTTGAGCTGTTGTGGGAGCAGCTTGATCGTATGGTACACAAGAAGAGCCCATCCAGCCAATCCAAGGGGTTGGAGGTGCTTCAGGAAGCGTGGGGGGAACTTTCTACAGATTAGCTCAACAAATTAACAGCTGGAATGCCAAGGGTCTGCGATGCTGTAATTGCTGCAAATGGAGCATTCTGACAAAAGCAAAGTTTGAAGAACAAAATTAACATTTCAAATAAAAATCATTATTTCTAACCATGCCAATGTCTTGACTGTATTTTATATTCATTTTGCAACTCATTTGATAAATAAAAATGAGTTTTAATGGAAAATACAAAATTGTCTGGGTGAGCCCAAACTTTTGAACAGTAGTGTATGTTTCACATTTTACACTTGAATCATCATTAAAACCATGAAGGTGAGAAACAACTGAACCCTTTTAGGTGGGTTGTGTCAAATCCTTAAAGAATCAGAAGCTTTTTTCACACACTCAAGATTGGGAAGCTAATAAGAGTTAATTTTTTGCCATTTAAAAAACTCAGACCTCATACATTTTATGAGGGTTTGTGTGAGAACCCTGTCATGGTTTGAACACCCGGGGCCTCATGTACAAAGACTTGTGTGGATTTCCTACTGAAACATGGCGTACGCTCAAACCCAAATGCCCTCCAACGCACAGAAATATCCGGATGTATGAATCTGTGCGCATGCATCAATCCAAGCACATTTCCTTTGTACATCCCAATCAACGTGGAATTGAGCGCACATGTCGGAGCACCCGACTCCTCCCTGTCCACGCCCCTACTTAAATATGCAAATCATATTTAAATGAGCCCTGCACCTGCGATTCCCCTCTCTGTACGATCAGAAAATAAAGAAAAAAGAATGAATAAGAGGGAAAAAGAAGAACTTCACGGAAAGCGAGATGTCGGTGCTACTTTCTGATGTGGAGGCGCAAAAATGTGTTCTTTGGCATGCTGTCCTAAGCAGCGAATGCAAGAGGAGTGGGTGGGAGAGGCTGAGGCTGTCAATGCTGTGGGGTCTGAGAAGTGTCGCCAAAGCATCAGCAGCTGTAGAAAAGTGCGTACGCCAGCCCTGAAGTTGGCGTGAGGCACCGCACATTTCTACGGTCTTTTCGCTCTTGATACATCTGACTGTTGACGTGAAAAAAGTACGTACACCACTTTTTTGTGCGTCTGCACCCTTTGTACATGAGGCCCCAGGTCACTGCAGCATCACCCGTCTGTGTAGCAACATGGGCCGCAGTTGGATTGAAAACAGTGTGGGCTGCCACATGGACGGGCAACGTGGCCCTTGTGACCCCTTCCATCCTCTATACACAACCCGAATTAACACCAAACAATTCCCTTTAAACACAGCAGCAGGATGCCACCTGTTGGTCACACAAGGACATGACATCACATAAACAGGTCCAGCTCATATTGCATGGAAAACACAGCTCCCACGATCACCACAGGCTAACAGCCACACAGCTTCAGTTCAACACATCTCACATGATGGTTTACAATCAGAACTGCGTGTTAAGCATCTTCCATGTGAAGGTGACCGCCCCCTGAAACAGCACACATCTATATCTTTGTGTGAGGGCCGGGGGTCATTTGTATCCACAATAAGAGAAAGCATCCAGGAGGTTAGACTGAGACACAAAATAGTCCTGAAGCTGTGGATGACACCAGAACTGGATGTGTGCACAGTAAGAGGCTGTAGATGGCCATGATTTAACCAGCAACTCCTCAGCTGCTGAGGGAGACGCCTCGCTGGCAGAGGAGCTGAACCTCTGCTGAGCTCCACCACAGCCCCCGCCCCGCTGTGGACGGTCGGCTGTGGATGGGGGGGTTGTGGATGGGGGGGCTGTGGGCGGGCCACACACTTATTGTGGCGTACCCGAGGAAAGTTGCAGGACCCCACGGTGTAGCTGGACAGGTGCTGAAAGACTGTGAATCAAATGGGGACAATCTCCAAGCAGTCCTTGTCCCAGGCTACTGTCCCGGGCTGCTGTCCCGGGCTGCTGTCCCGGGCTACTGTCCCACCCTGCCTTAAGTCCTCTGCCATGCCTTTCCTGCCTTTGGGACTCGCTGGAGCCATTCAGTCCTTCCTTTTACTGGCCTCCATACACAAAAGGAAACACCTGACCAAGTCTTAGGGCAGAAGCAGGAGTTCTGCAAACCATGCTGTGTCTGTCCCTTTGCTGAGACATTTACAAAAGAAAAAGGAAGGAAGTTACCTGTTTGCAGATAGAGATCTCCATTGGTCCTGATGATCCAGGCGGAGTCATCACTCAGGGCGATGAAGCCCGTTTGCTCTACAGCTTTGTACCAGTGACGTTTTCCTTTCACCGAAACTTTAGCACAAGCAAACGCTGTCATGCTCTTCTGCTCCACCTTCCACAGCAGATTACCTGGTGAGAGGCATGCAGTCAGCATCCATCAATGCTACAGTCAGCATCCATCAATGGTACAGTCAGCATCATTGACAACTTCTGGCGCTGCACTGCGGCGACGAGTGCCCGTCAGTGCGTCTGAACCTCTGTTTGTTTGTTTTGTTAAAGTTTGTGTTTAAGTTTGTCTTTTGTTACACAAACCCCCATACACATTTTTGGACATTGTGGTCCTTGCTAAGACCAAAACAAACATCGAGCAAAATGCGTCTAAAGGTGATTCTGCTCATTATCTTGGGAATCTACCTGTTGCTGCCGGCGTCCATTCACTCATTGGACACTGGCTATACACCTGTTAAAACGGATGAGATTCTTCGCTACAGCCGAGACCAACTACTGCAATTGTGGGATTTGCAGACCAACAACTTTCCAGTCAACTTGCCTGATGAGTGTGCAAGGCGACCAAAAACATCGAGGAGGAAAAGAGGCCGACGCGGTGGAGTACGCTGCAGGGTACGCGCACGGGGGAGGAAACCACCTCTGCCTACTGTCATCTTGGCGAACGCCCGCTCCCTGCTGAAACAACTGACAGAGCTTCGAACGGCAGTGAGGTACCTTTCAGAATATCGAGAAAGTTGTTTGCTGTGTTTTACGGAGACATGGCTTAAAGACACAACTAACAGTTCATCACTTCTGCGACCCTATTAGACTGGACCGAGATGCGCAAGTCACCGGTAAAAAGCTCGGTGGTGGAGTGTGTGTCTATATTAACGAGGCATGGTGAAATAACTACACGCTCAGAGACGCTCACTGTTCGGAGGACATTGAGCTGTTATCCCTGTCGCTCAGGCCATACTACTTGCCTAGGGAATTTGGACAAGTGTTTGTCACTGTTGTGTATATACATCCACGCGCTAATACAAGGGCTGCTGCAAACAGAATTTACGACACAGTGGCCAAATTAGAAAACCTTGCTCCCGACGCTTCAAAGTTCATTCTTGGAGATTTTAATGCGTGTTCCATCAAAAGTGTGTTGCCTAATTACTTTGAGTATGTCAAGTGCCCGACAAGGAGAGAGAAAACGCTCGATTTATGCTTTGGGAATATAAAAGATGCTTACAAAGGCCACGCAAAAGCACCGCTTGGGGATTCGGACCACAACGTTATCCATCTGGTTCCGCAGTATAAACAAAAGCTGAAGTCGCGTAAACCAGAGACTAAGACAATTAAACGATAGACTGATGAATCTGTTGAATGCCTCAGAGGTTGCTTTGACTGCACTATATGGGATACTTTTGTGGACACAAGTGACGGTTTAGAAGAACTTAACTCTGTTGTCACTGATTCCATTGAATTTTGTGTGGACTGTGTAATCCCAGATAAAACTTTCCGAGTCTTTCCAAATGATAAACCCTGGGTCAATAAAGAATTAAAACTAGCGCTGAAAAGGAAAAGGAGAGCCTTTGAACAGGGTGATGTGTCTAAGATGAAGGAAACTCAGAAGGAGATTAGACAAATAATATCTTTATGCTAGATTTGAAACATCAGATTTCTCCTCAGAACGAGATGCCATCAGACAACGACTAGAACACAATAGGCCTACCTCCCCAATCAGAGTAACTGCTGATGAGGTGCGTAGAATTTTTAACAAAATTGACCCCAAAAAAAATCAGCTGGTCCTGACCATGTAAGGGGAAGGGTTCTGAAGGAGTGCAGTGAACAACTAAGCCCTATTTTTTCTCAGGCTTTTCAAATGTCCTTGGACACACACTACATTCCCAAGGCCTGGAAATCCTCGCTTATAGTACCAGTTCCAAAGGTATCAAAACCATGTGTTTTAAATGATTATCGCCCGGTTGCCCTCACATCACTCTTAATGAAGAGTTTAGAGAGGATTGTTCTGAAACACGTTCTGGATGAAGTGCAGCACAATATTGATCCCTTACAATTTGCCTATAGGGCTATGAGGAGCACAGATGATGCTTTATTGTACATGCTTTACAACATCTATTGCCATTTGGACAGGCCCAAACGGTATGCTAGGGTCCTCTTCATAGATTTTTCATCTGCGTTCAACACGATCAGGCCCCACCTCATGATGGAGAGGCTGTTGCACCTAGGTGTAAATGTGAACATAATAAGATGGGTTGAGTCCTTTTTGACTGAGAGGACACAGTGTGTTAGGGTAAACAAGGCTGTGTCCCCCCCCATTTCAACAAACACTGGGGCTCCACAAGGGAGCATAATTTCACCTGTTTTGTTTACACTCTATACAAATGCATGCCGAAGTAACACAGCTGATGATGTCACAATTAAGTTTGCAGATGATACAGCAATTGTAGGGTTAATCAACAACGATGAGACGCTATATAGGGACTGGGTGGACCAGTTTGCAGACTGGTGTAAGTCCAGCTGTCTTCTTCTCAACGCAAAAAAGACAAAAGAACTGATAATTGATTTCAGGACGGGGAGTCACATCCACCAGAGTATGGTCATAAATGGGGAAGGGATTGAGGTTGTGGGGAATTACAAATACCTGGGAACAATAATAGATGACAAATTAACATGGGCTTGGAATACCGATGCCATCTATAAAAAGGGGCTGCAAAGGCTTTATTTTATGCGAAAGCTAAGGACTTTCAGAGTCGACAGAGACATGATGCGTCTTTTTTAACATTCTTTTGTTGAGAGCATTTTATGTTTCTGCTCTGTGGCCTGGTATTTTTCTCTGTCAGTAGCAAATAAAAACAAGCTTCACAAGATAATTAATATGGCCAGCAAGATTGCCTGCCAGCCATCTAACAGCATGGCCATGACTGTTGAAGCAAGGGTGATAAAGAAGGCACATACTATCTGTGATGATGTGTCACACCCCTTACATCAGAAATATGAGTTGTTGCCTTCAGGCAGGAGGTTCAGGCTGCCTTTATTCCAGACAAACAGAGCCCGTATATCATTTATACCCACCAGTACATCCCTGTTAAATAAGGGACTGTGAAATTGTACCTTAATAACCCATTGCACTTGGTCTCTGAATAACTGCACTTTACAATTGTATTCTATTTAAAAATATGAGGGGTTTGTTATATGTCAGCCTGTCTTTTTTGTCCTGGGGGGGGCTTGTTTATTGTGTATTTTTGTAATTGTATCAGACGCACTGTCAATGGCACAGAACAATTTTCTGCAAAGACAGATAAATAATCTATCTATCTATCTATCTATCTATCTATCTATCTATCTAGCCATCTATCTATCTATCTATCTATCTATCCATCAATGCTACAGTCAGCATCCAATGCTACAGTCAGCATCCAATGCTACAGCCAGCATCCATCAATGCTACAGCCAGCATTCATCAATGCTACAGCCAGCATCCATCAATGCTACAGTCAGCATCCATCAATGCTACAGTCAGCATCCATCAATGCTACAGTCAGCATCCATCAATGCAACAGTCAGCATCCATCAATGCTACAGTCAGCATCCATCAATGCTACAGTCAGCATCCATCAATGCAACAGTCAGCATCCATCAATGCTACAGTCAGCATCCATCAATGCTACAGTCAGCATCCATCAATGCTACAGTCAGCATCCATCAATGCTACAGTCAGCATCCATCAATGCTACAGTCAGCATCCATCAATGCTACAGTCAGCATCCATCAATGCTACAGCCACCTGCTGTGCTTTCACACACCCTCACCACTCAGTTGGGCAATAAATGACTGCTTAAAGAATATGTGACATCAGTGATGGAGGGTGGACATGTCAGCAGCTCACCTGAAGGCGATATCGCCACCTGGTGGACATTGTCCTCAAAGCGCTGCCAGCTGAGGCCAGTTTCAGGTAAAGTGCTGCAGAACAGGCCTCCTTTAAAATCCAGACACCACACATACCTGGAACACATAAGCCACCAGTGAAACAACTACAACTCCCCTGCAAACACCTGAGAGTCACCGGCTCACCTACCTGTCAGTTACTTGCAGGCTCAGTATTCCACATCCTGGTCCTGAGTATCCCATCCAACTTTCTGCGAGCTCCAAAGACAAAAGAAAAGAAATTCCCCTCATTTCAATCCAAAGAGATTACAGGTGATGATCAGAGTGAGCACTATGTGGGGCTCACTGTCTTTCCCCAGGACGCTTTAACATGTAAACTGACAAAGCTGGGGATCCAACCAGCAACCTTCCAGCTGCAGGGTGACCTCCTCAGCCTCAGCCTCAGCCGCAGCCTCAGCCGCAGCCTCAGCCGCAGCCTCAGCCGCAGCCTCAGCCGCAGCCTCAGCCTCAGCCTCAGCAGCAGCCTCAGCAGCAGCCTCAGCAGCAGCCTCAGCAGCAGCCTCAGCCTCAGCCTCAGCAGCAGCCTCAGCCTCAGCCTCAGCATCAGCCTCAGCCTCAGCAGCAGCCTCAGCCTCAGCAGCAGCCTCAGCATCAGCCTCAGCCTCAGCCTCAGCCTCAGCCTCAGCATCAGCCTCAGCCTCAGCCTCAGCAGCAGCCTCAGCCTCAGCAGCAGCCTCAGCATCAGCCTCAGCATCAGCCTCAGCCTCAGCAGCAGCCTCAGCATCAGCCTCAGCATCAGCCTCAGCCTCAGCCGCAGCCTCAGCCTCAGCCGCAGCCTCAGCCTCAGCATCAGCCTCAGCAGCAGCCTCAGCCTCAGCCGCAGCCTCAGCCTCAGCCGCAGCCTCAGCCGCAGCCTCAGCCGCAGCCTCAGCCGCAGCAGCAGCCTCAGCCGCAGCAGCAGCCTCAGCCGCAGCAGCAGCCTCAGCAGCAGCCTCAGCCTCAGCAGCAGCCTCAGCAGCCTCAGCCTCAGCAGCAGCCTCAGCCTCAGCCGCAGCAGCAGCCGCAGCCTCAGCCGCAGCCTCAGCCGCAGCCTCAGCCGCAGCCTCAGCCGCAGCCTCAGCCTCAGTCGCAGCCTCAGCCGCAGCCTCAGCAGCAGCCTCAGCAGCAGCCTCAGCAGCAGCCTCAGCCTCAGCAGCAGCCTCAGCAGCAGCCTCAGCCTCAGCAGCAGCCTCAGCAGCAGCCTCAGCATCAGCCTCAGCCTCAGCCTCAGCCTCAGCCGCAGCCTCAGCCTCAGCAGCAGCCTCAGCCTCAGCAGCAGCCTCAGCCTCAGCAGCCGCCGCCTCAGCCGCAGTCTCAGCCTCAGCAGCAGCCGCCGCCTCAGCAGCAGCCTCAGCCGCAGCCTCAGCCGCAGCCGCAGCCTCAGCCTCAGCCGCAGCCTCAGCAGCAGCCTCAGCCGCAGCCTCAGCAGCAGCCTCAGCAGCAGCCTCAGCAGCAGCCTCAGCCTCAGCCTCAGCAGCAGCCTCAGCAGCAGCCTCAGCCTCAGCCTCAGCCTCAGCCTCAGCCTCAGCCTCAGCAGCAGCCTCAGCCTCAGCATCAGCATCAGCCTGTCGACCTCACTTGCTCGGGCCTGTGTCGGCCTCACCTGCTCGGGCCTGTGTCGGCCTCACCTGCTCGGGCCTGTGTCGGCCTCACCTGCTCGGGCCTGTGTCGGCCTCACCTGCTCGGGCCTGTGTCGGCCTCACCTGCTCGGGCCTGTGTCGGCCTCACCTGCTCGGGCCTGTGTCGGCCTCACCTGCTCGGGCCTGTGTCGGCCTCACCTGCTCGGGCCTGTGCCGGCCTGTGTCGGCCTCACCTGCTCGGGCCTGTGCCGGCCTGTGCCGGCCTCACCTGCTCGGGCCTGTGTCGGCCTCACCTGCTCGGGCCTGTGCCGGCCTGTGTCGGCCTCACCTGCTCGGGCCTGTGCCGGCCTGTGTCGGCCTCACCTGCTCGGGCCTGTGCCGGCCTGTGCCGGCCTCACCTGCTCGGGCCTGTGTCGGCCTGTGTCGGCCTCACCTGCTCGGGCCTGTGTCGGCCTCACCTGCTCGGGCCTGTGTCGGCCTCACCTGCTCGGGCCTCTGTCGGCCTCACCTGCTCGGGCCTCTGTCGGCCTCACCTGCTCGGGCCTCTGTCGGCCTCACTTGCTCGGGCCTCTGTCGGCCTCACTTGCTCGGGCCTCTGTCGGCCTCACCTGCTCGGGCCTGTGCCGGCCTGTGTCGGCCTCACCTGCTCGGGCCTGTGCCGGCCTGTGCCGGCCTCACCTGCTCGGGCCTGTGTCGGCCTGTGTCGGCCTCACCTGCTCGGGCCTCTGTCGGCCTCACCTGCTCGGGCCTCTGTCGGCCTCACCTGCTCGGGCCTCTGTCGGCCTCACTTGCTCGGGCCTCTGTCGGCCTCACTTGCTCGGGCCTCTGTCGGCCTCACTTGCTCGGGCCTCTGTCGGCCTCACCTGCTCGGGCCTGTGTCGGCCTCACCTGCTCGGGCCTCTGTCGGCCTCACTTGCTCGGGCCTGTGTCGGCCTCACCTGCTCGGGCCTCTGTCGGCCTCACTTGCTCGGGCCTATGTCGGCCTCACTTGCTCGGGCCTGTGCCGGCCTCACCTGCTCGGGCCTGTGCCGGCCTGTGTCCTGGTCTGTCTGCCGGTCAGCCGTCTGCTCCGCCTCCTTGGATGAGCAGGTGTGAGTGTCCGCAGAGGGAAGACTGTGACAGTAGATGTCTCCCTCATCATCACTGGACATGCTGGACTTTCTGGTGGAGTAAAAGACTTGGTCTGCCAGGCCGGCTGAGGCAGGCAGACTGTCCTCCTGCTCGCACAGAGGGAACATCACATATTCAGGAGCCCATCATGAGCATCTTCAGCATAATCTTCTGAAATACAACATTTCAAGTGGAAATGCTTCAAATTCATGGGCAGAAATACAACCCAATATTCAGAACCATGTTTCCCTGTCACACCTGTTACGGTGGGTAACTGCCCTCACAGGTCAGATCCCCTGATATTTCTATATGTGGCAGCATATTATTGGATGTGCAGTGAAAAGTAAACAGCAACAACAAACCGGCTCCTCTTGTGGTCCAATCAGAGGGCTGAGAAACTCCTCCTCCTCCTCCTCCTCCTCCTCCTCCTCCTCCACCACCGGCTGCTCCTTGACACCGTTTTCCTCTCTAGATCTGTGCATGTAGGAGAAGGTGCACTCCAGCAGCAGATCCACATCTGGAGTTAGGGGGACAACATCTGCCTCTGAACCAGGACCAGAGGCCTCCTCTGGGTTCCGTTCGTTCTTCAGATCCCGAAGGAGCAGTGAAGCCTTATAGGGCAAGGAGCTGAAAACAAGGATGAGACCATCAGGAAAACTGGAGATGGAGATAAAGACGACACCTCAGAATGTTTTAAAGTCTGTGGGGGCTCCACTACTAACCCAGACTGGCTGGAGGAACCCCCCACTTCCTCTGCATCCTTCAAACTGATGTCTGAGCCTGCATCCTCTGCCTCCTGTGAGTTCTGACCATGGCTCTGTTCTGGAGAATCCTGGTTCTGAAGGTCACCAGTGAGGGATGCATGGTCACTCAGAGGAGTTCCACTTCCTCCATCACTGCAGCTGCCCTCCTGCAGCAGGAAGGCTGAGTCTGAGCAGCTGCTCTCTGAGAGACGGCAGCTTCCACTGCTGCTGTCTGAGGACACAGAGACACACACACACACACACAGAGAGACACACACACAGAGACACACAGAGACACACACAGAGACACACACACACACACACAGAGACACACACAGAGACACACACACACACACACACACACACACACACACACAGAGACACACACACACAGAGACACAGAGAGAGACACACAGACACACAGAGACACACAGACACACAGAGACACAGAGAGACACAGAGAGACACAGAGAGACACAGAGAGAGAGACAGAGACACACGTTAGACAGTCAGTCAGGTCCACTGGTCTATCTGTCCGTCTGTCTGTCTATCTGTCCGTCCGTCCGTCTCCTTGCCTTGCCGTCTCCTCTTCTTCTTCTTCACTCTGATGGCTTTCACCACCAGCTCCTGGTGCATCTCCTCCTGACCCAGGGGGGCGTTGTATCGTCTGGAACTTTGCTCACAACATGTGGTAGCTGGTGCGTTGCCATGGAGACTGTCCCAAGAAGTGACAGAGCTACTGCGACCACGAGAGCAGGCGGACAGCTGGCACGGCTCCATCACCTGGGCAGACAAGGGGACACACTTCTTATACAAACTTCTTTCTACTGCCCCACAGCTCCTCTAAATATCTGTTTCTGCCCCAAAAAGAGTTTCAGAAATATTGATCAGACTGTACTTTTATAGCTCTTCTCTAGTCCAGCTGACCACTCAAGCGTTTTTACATGCGTTTTAGTCATCCTCACACCCACGTACAGCACAGTGTTACACACCTGCTCTGCCATTTTCACTATTCTGCAAATGAACCAATTTGCTCTTCTATAGATTGGCATGTTAACCAGCCAGTGAGTCAACAAGTAACTATATATCATCCAAACCTGATGATGGGGTTCATTGACATTTTAAACTGACAGCCCACCTCCAGCTGTTCCTCCTGCTCCTCTGCTTCCTCCACTCCTCCCTCCTCTTCCTCTTCTGCTCCGTCCTCACAGAGCCTCTCCCCACCTCCACCATCCTCTCTGCCCCCACTCTCTATGATAATGGCCATGGTTCTGATTGGCTGAGCTGTTTCCACCGATCCAGTTGGTTGGAGGATTGTGGGCGTGGTCAGAGGTGAGGATAAACGAATGGGAAGCTCTGACACTGCAGGACAGAAAGAGGCAGTACATGTTGGCAGGATGTCTGGTGGTAGCAGCACAGTTAGCAGAGTTAGCAGCAGCGCAGTTAGCAGTGTTAGCAGCAGCACAGTTAGCAGAGTTAGCAGCAGCACAGTTAGCAGTGTTAGCAGCAGCACAATTAGCAGTGTTAGCAGCAGCACAGTTAGTGTTAGCAGCAGCACAGTTAGCAGTGTTAGCAGCAGCACAGTTAGCAGTGTTAGCAGCAGCACAGTTAGCAGTGGTAGCAGCAGCACAGTTAGCAGTGGTAGCAGCAGTGCAGTTAGTAGTGTTAGCAGCAGCAGCGCAGTTAGCAGTGTTAGCAGTGGTAGCAGCAGCACAGTTAGCAGTGTTAGCAGCAGCACAGTTAGCAGAGTTAGCAGCAGCACAGTTAGCAGAGTTGGCAGTGTTAGCAGCAGCACAGTTAGTGTTAGCAGCAGCACAGTTAGCAGTGTTAGCAGCAGCACAGTTAGCAGTGTTAGCAGCAGCACAGTTAGCAGAGTTAGCAGCAGCACAGTTAGCAGAGTTGGCAGTATTAGCAGCAGCACAGTTAGTGTTAGCAGCAGCACAGTTAGCAGTGTTAGCAGCAGCACAGTTAGTGTTAGCAGCAGCGCAGTTAGCGGTGTTAGCAGCAGCACAGTTAGCAGTGTTAGCAGCAGCACAGTTAGCAGAGTTAGCAGCAGCACAGTTAGCAGAGTTGGCAGTGTTAGCAGCAGCACAGTTAGTGTTAGCAGCAGCACAGTTAGCAGTGTTAGCAGCAGCACAGTTAGTGTTAGCAGCAGCGCAGTTAGCAGTGTTAGCAGCAGCACAGTTAGTGTTAGCAGCAGCGCAGTTAGCAGAGTTAGCAGCAGTGCTCACAGTTTGAAGGCATTCCCTCCGGGCTGCTGGAGAGGCGGATAATGTCTCTGTCTCCTTTCAGGATGAAGATCTCATTGTCACATGACGACACTGAAACAATGTCTCCACTGCTCTCCAACGTGCCGATCATCACCTTCAAGCAACAAACACATGCAGCAGGATGAGCAGTCAGAGACAGAAGTGGAGATCCAACCCTGCCTTTTCACCTTCACATGGTAACTAGACCTAAGCTTGTCAGTCCAGCTGCTTAAAAAGCAGTCCAACTGGCAATAAAACACCCCATCAACTAGTCTGTACCAGTAATCATTTTACATTCAAACTATTTAACAGCAACTAAGAGCAGTGGAAGCATTATTCTGAGTATCCTCCTTAATTAGAGGAAGTTTGTGTGGAAACCTGCTGAAGAGTCTGGGTAGGGTAACCCCCCCTCCATGGAGTCATGTCATTCACTTTGGGACAGGAGGTGTTAACACTGAGAAGACCCCGATGACAGTAGCATGCTGGGATCAGGAACTCTCTGAAGTCACTTTTCTGATCAGGTTTCCACACCAAAAGGAAAAGGTTGGCAGCTCATCCTCATCATAAAAATGAGCTGATGATGCAGGGTGCTTACACAGGGGTCCATGAGGAGGCTATCAAGTTCACTTTTAAGCCAAATGTCAAACTGTGTAACCGCTTATTGATTCAATATGTAATACAAAATAATTACTTTTTTTTTTTCATGTAATCAGAGGTCATTTCCGGGTTTATCAAAGCTTTGGAAGGCCACGTTAAAAGTCTTTTTAAGGGCTGCATTCCATTGATTTACCAGCTTTGAACCAGCTTTAAAACATCTCACCCTAACAACTCTTCTTTTTATTTCCCAACTGAAATAACAGAGAGCCTCTTTTCTTTTGAGCACCATGAGCTGAGTTCACTCCATGAGTGACTTTTCTGTTCTGTCAAAGAAACAGAAGAAAAAGTTTCAGTTTTTCTTTCAATCCAAAGGAAACAGAAGCAAGTGGTGAAAGTAGTTCATGGAAGTATATATGAATTGAATTGTTGAGATAATCTTAAACCTTTATAGTTACATATTAAGTATTTATACACGTTCATCTAATTTTTAAATAATGTGAACCCCAAACATAGTTCTGCACACCTGTAAAACTGTTGTTTGTGATTGGCTGTGTTTGTGATGAGTTGTTGCCTGGATGATCAGCACCGTGAGCCTGCTCGTCACCGTCTAAGTTGTTAGTTATCCAATAACAAACGCTACACTGGGCATACTAAACTTACTCTGTTCCACACAGTCAGCATTTAGGTGTCAACATTCTGAACATCAAGACCAAAAAACATCCCATTTCCACATCAACACACACCCAACTGTAGTGTTGGGACAGAGAACTCACAGGCTGGGCTCACAGGCTGGGCTCACAGTCTGGGCTCACAGGCTGGGCTCACAGGCTGAGTTCACAGGCTGGGCTCACAGGCTGAGTTCACAGGCTGGGCTCACAGGCTGAGTTCACAGGCTGGGCTCACAGGCTGGGCTCACAGGCTGGGCTCACAGGCTGGGCTCACAGGCTGGGCTCACAGGCTGGGCTCACAGGCTGGGCTCACAGGCTGGGCTCACAGGCTGGGCTCACAGGCTGAGTTCACAGGCTGAGTTCACAGGCTGGGCTCCCAGGCTGAGTTCACAGGCTGAGTTCACAGGCTGGGCTCACAGGCTGAGTTCACAGGCTGGGCTCACAGGCTGGGCTCACAGGCTGGGCTCACAGGCTGGGCTCACAGGCTGGGCTCACAGGCTGAGTTCACAGGCTGGGCTCACAGGCTGGGCTCACAGGCTGGGCTCACAGGCTGGGCTCACAGGCTGGGCTCACAGGCTGGGCTCACAGGCTGGGCTCACAGGCTGAGCTCACAGGCTGGGCTCACAGGCTGGGCTCACAGGCTGGGCTCCCAGGCTGGGCTCCCAGGCTGGGCTCACAGGCTGGGCTCCCAGGCTGGGCTCACAGGCTGAGTTCACATGCTGAGTTCACAGGCTGAGTTCACTGGCTGGGCTCACAGGCTGGGCTCACAGGCTGGGCTCACAGGCTGAGCTCACAGGCTGGGCTCACAGGCTGGGCTCCCAGGCTGGGCTCACAGGCTGGGCTCACAGGCTGAGTTCACAGGCTGGGCTCACAGGCTGGGCTCCCAGGCTGGGCTCACAGGCTGGGCTCACAGGCTGAGCTCACAGGCTGAGTTCACAGGCTGAGTTCACAGGCTGAGTTCACAGGCTGAGTTCACAGGCTGGGCTCACAGGCTGAGTTCACAGGCTGAGCTCACAGGCTGGGCTCACAGGCTGGGCTCACAGGCTGGGCTCACAGGCTGAGTTCACAGGCTGAGTTCACAGGCTGAGTTCACAGGCTGGGCTCACAGGCTGGGCTTACAGGCTGAGTTCACAGGCTGAGTTCACAGGGTGGGCTCACAGGCTGGGCTCACAGGCTGAGTTCACAGGCTGGGCTCACAGGCTGAGTTCACAGGCTGGGCTCACAGGCTGAGTTCACAGGCTGGGCTCACAGGCTGAGCTCACAGGCTGGGCTCCCAGGCTGGGCTCACAAGCTGGGCTCACAGGCTGGGCTCACAGGCTGGGCTCACAGGCTGAGTTCACAGGCTGAGTTCACAGGCTGGGCTCACAGGCTGAGTTCACAGGCTGGGCTCACAGGCTGAGCTCACAGGCTGAGTTCACAGGCTGGGCTCCCAGGCTGGGTTCACAGGCTGGGCTCACAGGCTGGGCTCACAGGCTGGGCTCACAGGCTGGGCTCACAGGCTGGGCTCACAGGCTGAGCTCACAGGCTGGGCTCACAGGCTGGGCTCACAGGCTGAGTTCACAGGCTGGGCTCACAGGCTGGGCTCACGGGCTGGGCTCACAGGCTGGGCTCACAGGCTGGGCTCCCAGGCTGGGCTCACAGGCTGGGCTCACAGGCTGAGTTCACAGGCTGGGCTCACAGGCTGGGCTCCCAGGCTGGGCTCACAGGCTGGGCTCACAGGCTGAGCTCACAGGCTGAGTTCACAGGCTGAGTTCACAGGCTGAGTTCACAGGCTGAGTTCACAGGCTGGGCTCACAGGCTGAGTTCACAGGCTGAGCTCACAGGCTGGGCTCACAGGCTGGGCTCACAGGCTGGGCTCACAGGCTGAGTTCACAGGCTGAGTTCACAGGCTGAGTTCACAGGCTGGGCTCACAGGCTGGGCTTACAGGCTGAGTTCACAGGCTGAGTTCACAGGGTGGGCTCACAGGCTGGGCTCACAGGCTGAGTTCACAGGCTGGGCTCACAGGCTGAGTTCACAGGCTGGGCTCACAGGCTGAGTTCACAGGCTGGGCTCACAGGCTGAGCTCACAGGCTGGGCTCCCAGGCTGGGCTCACAAGCTGGGCTCACAGGCTGGGCTCACAGGCTGGGCTCACAGGCTGAGTTCACAGGCTGAGTTCACAGGCTGGGCTCACAGGCTGAGTTCACAGGCTGGGCTCACAGGCTGAGCTCACAGGCTGAGTTCACAGGCTGGGCTCCCAGGCTGGGTTCACAGGCTGGGCTCACAGGCTGGGCTCACAGGCTGGGCTCACAGGCTGGGCTCACAGGCTGGGCTCACAGGCTGAGCTCACAGGCTGGGCTCACAGGCTGGGCTCACAGGCTGAGTTCACAGGCTGGGCTCACAGGCTGGGCTCACGGGCTGGGCTCACAGGCTGGGCTCACAGGCTGGGCTCCCAGGCTGGGCTCACAAGCTGGGCTCACAGGCTGGGCTCACAGGCTGGACTCACAGGCTGGGCTCACAGGCTGAGTTCACAGGCTGAGCTTACAGGCTGAGCTCACAGGCTGGGCTCACAGGCTGGGCTCACAGGCTGGGCTCACAGGCTGGGCTCCCAGGCTGGGCTCACAGGCTGAGCTCACAGGCTGGGCTCACAGGCTGGGCTCACAGGCTGAGTTCACAGGCTGGGCTCACAGGCTGGGCTCACAGGCTGAGTTCACAGGCTGGGCTCACAGGCTGGGCTCACAGGCTGGGCTCACAGGCTGGGCTCCCAGGCTGGGCTCACAGGCTGGGCTCCCAGGCTGGGCTCACAGGGTGGGCTCACAGGGTGGGCTCACAGGGTGGGCTCCCAGGCTGGGCTCCCAGGCTGGGCTCACAGGGTGGGCTCACAGGCTGGGCTCACAGGGTGGGCTCACAGGCTGGGCTCACAGGCTGGGCTCACAGGCTGGGCTCCCAGGCTGAGTTCACAGGCTGGGCTCCCAGGCTGGGCTCACAGGCTGGGCTCACAGGCTGAGCTCACAGGCTGGGCTCACAGGCTGGGCTCCCAGGCTGGGCTCACAAGCTGGGCTCACAGGCTGGGCTCACAGGCTGGACTCACAGGCTGGGCTCACAGGCTGAGTTCACAGGCTGAGCTTACAGGCTGAGCTCACAGGCTGGGCTCACAGGCTGGGCTCACAGGCTGGGCTCCCAGGCTGGGCTCACAGGCTGAGCTCACAGGCTGGGCTCACAGGCTGGGCTCACAGGCTGAGTTCACAGGCTGGGCTCACAGGCTGGGCTCACAGGCTGAGTTCACAGGCTGGGCTCACAGGCTGGGCTCACAGGCTGGGCTCACAGGCTGGGCTCCCAGGCTGGGCTCACAGGCTGGGCTCCCAGGCTGGGCTCCCAGGCTGGGCTCACAGGGTGGGCTCACAGGGTGGGCTCACAGGGTGGGCTCCCAGGCTGGGCTCCCAGGCTGGGCTCACAGGGTGGGCTCACAGGCTGGGCTCACAGGCTGGGCTCACAGGCTGGGCTCCCAGGCTGAGTTCACAGGCTGGGCTCCCAGGCTGGGCTCACAGGCTGGGCTCACAGGCTGAGCTCACAGGCTGGGCTCACAGGCTGGGCTCACAGGCTGGGCTCACAGGCTGAGTTCACAGGCTGAGTTCACAGGCTGGGCTCACGGGCTGGGCTCACAGGCTGGGCTCACGGGCTGGGCTCACAGGCTGGGCTCACAGGCTGGGCTCACAGGCTGGGCTCACAGGCTGGGCTCACAGGCTGGGCTCACAGGCTGGGCTCCCAGGCTGGGCTCCCAGGCTGGGCTCACAGGCTGAGTTCACAGGCTGAGTTCACAGGCTGGCCTCACAGGCTGAGCTCACAGGCTGGGCTCACAGGCTGAGTTCACAGGCTGGGCTCACAGGCTGGGCTCACAGGCTGGGCTCACAGGCTGGGCTCACAGTCTGGGCTCACAGGCTGGGCTCACAGGCTGGGCTCACAGGCTGGGCTCACAGGCTGGGCTCACAGGCTGGGCTCACAGGCTGGGCTCACAGGCTGAGCTCACAGGCTGGGCTCACAGGCTGGGCTCACAGGCTGAGTTCACAGGCTGAGTTCACAGGCTGAGCTCACAGGCTGGGCTTACAGGCTGGGCTCACAGGCTGGGCTCACAGGCTGGGCTCACAGGCTGGGCTCACAGGCTGAGTTCACAGGCTGAGTTCACAGGCTGGGCTCCCAGGCTGGGCTCACAGGCTGAGCTCACAGGCTGGGCTTACAGGCTGGGCTCACAGGCTGAGTTCACAGGCTGAGCTCACAGGCTGGGCTTACAGGCTGGACTCACAGGCTGGGCTCACAGGCTGGGCTCCCAGGCTGGGCTCACAAGCTGGGCTCACAGGCTGGGCTCACAGGCTGGACTCACAGGCTGAGCTCACAGGCTGGGCTCACAGGCTGGGCTCACAGGCTGGGCTCACAGGCTGGGCTCACAGGCTGGGCTCACAGGCTGAGCTCACAGGCTGGACTCACAGGCTGAGCTCACAGGCTGGGCTCACAGGCTGGGCTCACAGGCTGAGTTCACAGGCTGAGTTCACAGGCTGAGCTCACAGGCTGGGCTCACAGGCTGGGCTCACAGGCTGGGCTCACAGGCTGGGCTCACAGGCTGGGCTCACAGGCTGGGCTCACAGGCTGAGTTCACAGGCTGGGCTCACAGGCTGGGCTCACAAGCTGAGCTCACTGACAGGCTGCTGAAGGGAATGCAGTACCTCGTTGAGATAGTCAAACACGTAGACGCTGTATTCGTTCCAGCTGAGGACCCAACCTTCCCTGAAAAAACAGCTGAGCAGACCCAGCTGTTGGTCTGCTGGACGATACGCTCCAACTGGACCTGGGCGAGGAAACAACTCAAACTGGGGTATCTGAGTCAGAGGGGTGGGTAGACACACAGACAGGGGGAGAAAACAGAGAACACATCTGTACTGGCAGTAATATCAGAGACAGAGTACCACCTGACTCCAACAGTTCTGCTGCACATGCAGCAGTGACCAGTTTTTCAATTAGTGCATGAACATGAGGTAAAACAAGACATTTCCACACAAGTTCTAAAAGTCATGAAGAAAATATGGAGGAATAATGAATGATTTACTGAGAAAAAGGTCCCCGTGTCTCATATCTGTGAGCAGTGAGAGCATGTCACCCTTTGCTATCAGAGTGAACCATCATCAACTCCTCAACAACCGATTCAACTAATAAAGGCTAATAAAGGTCTTCTTCCTGCTTTGAAAGGGAAATTCAGTTTTTAATGATGTTCAATGCAAAGGACTTTCTTTTTTTATGCCTTTAATGGACAGGACAGATCAGAGAGACAGGAAGCAGGGGGCAGAGAGAGGGGGAACGACATGCAGCAAAGGGCCGTCTGGTGCGGGACTGGAACCGGGGCCAGCTGCAGCGAGGACTGTAGCCTGCTGTACATGGGGCGCCTGCTGTATCCACTACGCCACGGACCACCCCGCAGAGGCCTTTCAATCACCGTGTTGATGAACTGTGTCTTTAAAGAAAAACAAAGCTGTCTAACATGAAGTGAAAGTGTGTCTTTGACATGTTGAGATGCTGCCCACAGTGTGCTGACAGGTACAGGCTGGATGGGTGTTGGGAGAAGCTTTGCACCCCAGCTACTCAGGGACATCAGCCCTAAGCACAACATAACCCACCCACCAGGACTCCTTCACAGGCAGAAGTTCTGATCTGAAGATGGTGAATGGGTCTCCACCTACCAGCACATAGGCTGCTGCTCTTAATGAGGTCAGGGCAGGTAGACTAACACCAACACTCAACAACAGTTCATCTAAGAACCAAGCCCAGGAAGGCAGGTCTGCAAGCAGCAGCCTCCTAAAACTAACTTCCCCCTAATGATCATGACCAGTCTACATTTCATTGGTCCTTTTAGAGATTTGATGGTTTTAGTTTAACCCATTTAGGCCTAAAACGCCTGGAAAAGAATGCCTGTAAAACCTATGGGCGATTTCAGAAAGACCCCCTAAAACCTGAAGTTTTTCTGGAAATTCAGCAATTGTGTCAACGCCTACTAAATGATTGATTTCTCAGCCTCTGTAGCAGATAGAAACAAAATTCAAAAAGTATTTGAGAGCTTAGACCTGTGGCTTTCTTTGGAAATTGAGTTTATTTACATACACCTTCACGAAAATAGAAAATGTAAAAAGTAAAGTGCAGGAACAGCGCTATTTTCAATTAGAAAACAGTAATAAAATAAAATAAAATTTAATTTTAAATTTAAATGATTTATTTATTTTATCGCCAGTAATCTCTTCGTACTGGCAGCACAAGGAGTCCCATGCCCATACACATTCCAATAAACGTTTCCATCTCCGGCACAGTTACGTGTGACCACCTTGCCATCTTTGCTCGAGCTGGAGTCTGAAGTACCTGGTCACTGTATCTATTCATCTCGGAAACGAGATGCGCCCAAAGCTCCTCAGTAAAAATATGATTAAATGCCTGCAACGGTGTGGCATCTGCAGGTAAATCGACTTTCAGCCCTGGTGTGCGGTTGAAATCTCTCCGTCGATTACGGTGGTAATTCTCAGTCTTCCACTCACATTCAAACCCTTCAAAATCATCCTCGTCATCCTCGTCATCTTCAAACATATGTGCTAGCAATAAATCTCGACCAATTGGGTCAGCACGTTCATCAGCATCATCAAAGCCAAGAAACTCCTCAAAATCGCTACCGTCTGAAATGTCTTCCCACTGAAAGTCCTCCATGCTTGTTCGATGTAACTTAACTTCAAAACAATGACACGAGGAACATGACGACACTCTCACGTGTCTATTATAATGCATTTCATTGGCGCAGAGGTCAATAATAGGAGGGTTTCACTTGACGTCACTTCCGTATTTTCTAAGCGCGCGAACCTAAGTGGTGGGCAACTGGAGCTGGGTCCCATTGAAAACACTGTGTTTTGTCTGCCACTTTTTTGCCCAAAATGCCTCAGTTTTGTGCCGTTTTTGGATGTAGCAATCGGTCTAACCGAGAGAAGGGAAAGGGTTACTATCGAGTACCTAAGGTAATCGCCCATAGAGGTGAGAAATGGAAAAAACTCACAGAACAACGCCGCCAAAAGTGGATAGCTACATTTACAGACTGGAGGAGCTGAATCTGCAAATGCTCGTGTCTGCGGTGACCACTTCGTCAAAGGTATGTGCGAAATCTAACTGTTTTGTAGTAGTGCAGTAAAGTATTATGTTGTTAAATGCCAATCAACAGTAATGTAATACAGGCTACGTTTGGGCTTTGTTTTGAAGGCTGCCCCAGCGTGTTGTTGGCTACTGAGTCAGTGGACTGGGCTCCGACGGTCAAACTGGGTTACCAAAACACAGAGCTAAGACACCGCCATCGGTGTTTCATGCGATCTCTGAGAGTGGTTGATCTAAACAAAACAAATTTGTCACGTCGTCACAATCTTCACGTTTCAGTAGTATCCACGAAGTGCTTAAGTGCTAACAGGGCACAATAGCTCCCAAGTTCTTGAAACAGACTCGCTCACTCTCTCTCTGCCTTGTGCATTAGGCTAACAAAGACACAATGTCAGCATTTGGATATTTGGATCTCGGCATTTTATCAAAACATAAACATTTTTGATTGTTATTTGAGTGCCAACATTTACAGCTCGGCATTCAACATGTTAAGTTCCCCTTGGGGATTAATAAAGTATATTGATTGATTGATTGATTGATTTACTGCCCAGCCCGGCACTACACACTGCATTTTCCATTGGGATAATGCACCATAAACAACACAGAAAACAAACTTACCCTGGTGAACACCAAAACACAATCATTCTGTAGACGTTTTACTCCGAGTTTGCTGATCCATCCGCTGTGGTAATACTTGTATGCCTCCAAACTTTTGTGGGCCTTCATCTGTTGCTTGGTGCAGTAAGACGTCTGAAGAACCAGGTAGCTCGTTATGTCCACAGCCTCTATTTTCGGCAAATCGTTCCGGTCTTGCGAAAATTCAGACATTTTCATTAAGTATGGGTCACGACCAATGTATTTCCCTACTAAAGCCAAATACCTTTTCCCTATATGCTGGCTCCACCAAACCACTACAATGTTCACTCATCTCCATGTTGTTGTTATGGTAGTCAAGCTTCCTACCCACCAGCTTAAATTTGCGCGCTCCCGTGATGACGTAACTGAAACCCTACTATTGGTGCAAAACAACCTTATACATGAAAAAAGACGTGTACGCTTTCCCGGCCTTAAAGGTAGAATAACGCAACAGCGCCCCCGGCTTTAAAGGTAGAAATGCGGCAATGCTTTCCCGGCCACAATGGGTTAATGTTCATTGAGAAAACTGCAACATAATATGTCAATGACCTGTCTCTGTGAAGAGTTCCGTCTATTCTCTGTCTGACAGACTGAAGGTGAAACTTGGCTGAGTGAGTTGGGACCTCTGAGCTGCAGGCCCCCTCAGCTGGGACTGAAGGTGGGGGGCTCACTCTCTGCAGCTCCTTTCTAATGTTGCTGAAAGCCATAGAAAGTGAAGTGACTTCCACATGCATGTACAATTTAGCTTCCTCTAGGGCTGCACCATTAATCCTTATAAAATCACCATCTCATTTCTACTCACAGCATTCTGAAGCATTTCATATCACCATTGCCCCTATTCTCCTCCCACATTTCTACAAGCGCCCCAAAACGCAGAGCTGCCGCTGCCATGACAGACGCGTCAACTGTAAATCCATCTTTAAACGTCACCACAAAGTACAGCATGATGAAAGCATACAAAGCAGGAAACACCGCCATGCCCTCCAAACTCCAGTGGACAGTGAGGAGATCACAGCAGCTGTCACACATCACCTGACCAAAGATGGCCCCAGGGAACCCTGCACAACAGGAGGGATTTCAGAGGGTGGTAAACACCCAACAAACGGTGGCTCCCCGACATGTACAACAAGCAGCGGGCAGGGGTCGAGGGTAATGGAACATTTTTAGGCTTTATGGTCCAGTGGCACCATGGAGCCATATTCGAGCATGACGGTTCATTTTAGAGCGCCTGATTTCCTGATCAAACGCCAGTGCTTACAGACAGCTTTTTTCCCTGAAGAGCGTAGAGGAGAGGCCCTGGCTCAGGGGGTAAAGGATGGCCTCTCATGTTGGAGTCTGAAAGAGTCTAAGCTGACCTGCATCCCAACAGACCACCATCTAAACATATTAAAGGCCATCTCCCCCGATGACTGCACCAGCCTGCCATGTTTTAGACTCCATCTGGCAATAGGTGAGCTGCTTTATAAAGTCACAACAAAAAGATTATTTACTGTACTGTATTTGTATCACCACCACAACAACAACAACAACAATAATAATACTTGTGTAATAGTGTAATAATAGTTGATGTTGAACTGAGTCTTTTCTTTTTTCCTGGAAAAAAGAATCCTGATCTCAACTCTAAGCAATAAAATCCTGATTCACATTTTTTCCAGAATCATGCAGCCCTACTTCCTCTTCTTCATCACTTTAACACCCAGCTTAGATGTTGACAAAAGCCTCTTTCCCATCAGTAGATCTGCTGTTGATAGGGTAAGAGAAACCCCTAACCCTACCCTAACCTAACCTAACCCTACCCTACCCTACCCTACCCTAACCCTAACCCTACCCTAACCCTAACCCCTAACCTACCCTACCCTACCCCTACCCTGACCTACCCTACCCCTCTCTGAGCCTGGGGAGGGAGGCTGATGACACGAGGTCTCGCCTGGTGTCATCAGCTGATTCCAAATGTTGGCGTGATGTTTGTAAGGACACAGCGATGCGGGCCGATCCCGCTCTGCTGTGGATGGGTGAACGGTGAGGAGGAACAGTGGCTGTCAGGCCAATGCCAGCTGCTGGTGGGAAGAGGTGTGGTCGGGCCGGTGAGCATTCCCCCAGAGGGAGTGAGGTGAGGAGTCAACAACAAGCCATCCTAAAATCAAAACTTTGGAATGTAGCGTTTTAAAGAGCTCAGAGGAGGTTTTTTTTAAGGAATTACTGACTATCAGGATTGAGCTTCAACATAGGAGAGGTGGTCTTCACTGTGCTGCTTGGAGGCCAAGTCAAGTGATCCCCAGTAAAAAAATAATGAACCGTGTAATATCTTTGACTAATTTGTTTAGCTCTCCCCATATACTTCAGCAAATTGTAAGAAATAATGTTTTAAATAATATTTATGCAGAAATAAGCCTGAAGCTTGAATCATCTTTCAAGCAGCTGGGTTAGAGGGGGTTTCCTGTGTACCTGTGTGTTGAAGAGGGGCTTCAGCAGTCGGGTGTCCTCCACCTGCCCTCTGACATCAGACCTCCACAGTCTGAGTCCAGGCCGGGCGGCAAACAACTGAAGATCGCTCTGTTTGCAAAGAGCTGGCAGGAAGCAGGCCCCAAACCTGCCACTGCTGGAACAACAGACGTACAGTCAGTGCAGTCAGCTCGGTCCCTGTAAACCGAATCTGTCAGGAAACATGCTCAGCTCGGTCCCTGTAAACCGAATCTGTCAGGAAACATGCTGTAGAAATCCATTTTTAATTGAATTGAATTGAATATGAGCTGTATGGTGTACCTCTTGCGGGGCTTGGTGCCCAGCTGCAGGACCTCCTGTCTTTGTGTACAGTAAAGCAGAGATCTCTGTTGTGTTGAGACAACCAACACCTGGTGACTGTACTCCATCTGCACCACGCCGGAGGCCTCCTCCAGCAGCAGCACAGGTTTACACACCCCCTGCACAGGCATTCTTAGTCAGGCACCATGTCTCATCACGCAGGGAACAGTGTTGCGTGTCATGCGCCATCACCTGGTCCAGATCCAGAGCAGAGAACACCACTCGTCCTTTATCGTCTCCAGAGAAAAGCTTCATCCCATTGGTGCTCCAGCTCAAAGATGTGACGGAGCCTTTGTGGAGGCCGACCACATCAAAACGCCTGAGCTGCACGGAGACAGACAGTTGGGCTACAGCCGGAGGTACAGGCAGCTCACTGCAGGTAGTAGCCCTAACCCGTTCTCTTACCTGTTTGTTGCGACCAGGAAGTGGGGACACCAGCTGGAAGACTGCAACCCGACCTGAAGCTGTTCCCACGGCCACCAGATCATCAAAGCAGCTGAGCAGCTTCACTGCAGTGATGGCATCACATTTCCCCTGGAACACATGCAAACACTGTGTCAGCAGACGGCATCTCCTGAGTCTCTGACAGCTGGCTCGCTGAATGACTTCCTTAAGGCTTCAGTGTCATTAGTTCTGGGACTCTGAAGACAGACCTTTCTGCTGTAAAGCTGCAAAAGAACAAACTAAACTTGGCTGATGTACATCTTGTTTTTTTTAAAGAACTTGTTGGCTCTAGTGGTCTTTATCTGAAAGCTGCTCAATAGGAAACAGGGCAGAGAGCAGGGACGACTCGCAGCGGAGCGCCACGGGCTGGAGCCGAACCTGGGACGGACCAGACGGGGACAGCCTCCGTACACACACACACACACACACACACACACACACACACACACACACACCCACACGTATATATCTATCTTAGGGCTGTAAAAATGAAATGATTCTCTGAAAGTGTAAATGTTACATAGAGGAAAGGATGTTACATTCAGGTCAATATTCCCTTCTATTGTTGCTTGTTGGATGATTTGTTGTGGGCTGTCTTTTTCCCAAATAGATTAAATTCATCTTTTACCTCAAAATTCTACACACAATACCCAATAATGACAAAGTTAAACCAGTTTATTTGAAGCTTTTATTTAAAATGAAACATTTACAGAAGTCTTGACAGTGTTTACCATGACCCTCATGTGCCAAACAAACTTTGTCAATTCCTCCTCAGCTTTAAAGTGAATATCTGCAGATGTTTCCATGGTAACAGCTGCAAAGATTCACTGAAACATGTTCCAACATGAACATAAACCCAGAATCTGAGGCAGAACCAGAGTTAGTTCAGTTCTGAGCAGCTTTAAAGTGAATATCTGCAGATGTTTCCATGGTAACAGCTGCAGAGATTCACTGAAACATGTTCCAACATGAACATAAACCCAGAATCTGAGGCAGAACCAGAGTTAGTTCAGTTCTGAGCAGCTTTAAAGTGAATATCTGCAGATGTTTCCATGGTAACAGCTGCAGAGATTCACTGAAACATGTTCCAACATGAACATAAACCCAGAATCTGAGTCAGAACCAGAGTTAGTTCAGTTCTGAGCAGCTTTAAAGTGAATATCTGCAGATGTTTCCATGGTAACAGCTGCAGAGATTCACTGAAACATGTTCCAACATGAACATAAACCCAGAATCTGAGTCAGAACCAGAGTTAGTTCAGTTCTGAGCAGCTTTAAAGTGAATATCTGCAGATGTTTCCATGGTAACAGCTGCAGAGATTCACTGAAACATGTTCCAACATGAACATAAACCCAGAATCTGAGGCAGAACCAGAGTTAGTTCAGTTCTGAGCAGCTTTAAAGTGAATATCTGCAGATGTTTCCATGGTAACAGCTGCAGAGATTCACTGAAACATGTTCCAACATGAACATAAACCCAGAATCTGAGGCAGAACCAGAGTTAGTTCAGTTCTGAGCAGCTTTAAAGTGAATATCTGCAGATGTTTCCATGGTAACAGCTGCAGAGATTCACTGAAACATGTTCCAACATGAACATAAACCCAGAATCTGAGGCAGAAGCAGAGTTAGTTCAGTTCTGAGCAGCTTTAAAGTGAACATCTGCTCTGAGCTCCTTTCTCCTCCAGCACAGCCTGAACCCTCTCAGACGAGCTTTCTGTCCTTTCTATAAAGCTGCGGTCGGCAACTTTTTTTTTAGTCATATTAGCTTGAACTGTCATGGGATTCTGGAAGTAGAATATTAAATAGGCTGTTTAGGAAAAATAACGAAATCTGTAGCTCCCTCTGAAGCCTGTAATCATGCTTGCAAAAACCGAGCGCTCCCGGCTGTTTTTAACCAATCAGGTTAGGGTGGAGGAATCCTACCTGTCAATCACAGCTTGTGCACACGCTGCTGAGCGTGAGTCTGCCCCAGCTTGTGTGCGCTCACACTGGTGTGAACTCACGTGCACAACCTCGTCCACAGAGGGGGAGGGGTTTGGGGGGCGATTCGGAGCTTGTTAGAGGTTGGGGGAGGGACCTGAAAGTTGTATCAGTTCGAATTTTCTGACTTTAGACTCGCAATTTTGAAAACCTGCCGACTGCAGCTTTAAGGAGTCTTCAGGAATAGTTCTCCAGGCTTCTTGAAGGACATCCCAAAGCTCTTCTTTGGATGTGGGCTGCCTTTTGTTCCGTTCTCTGCCAACATGATCCCACACTGCTTCAGTAATGTTGAGCTCCGGGCTCTGGGGAGGATTCATCCCTCCATCAGACCTGCTGCCACTGATTTTCAGCCCACTTCTTGTGTCCTTTGGCACAGCTCAGCCTTTTCTCCCTGTTTCCCTTCCTTAAGAACGGCTTCTTGACAGCCACCCTTCCATGGAGCCCATTTCTGATGAGGCTTGGGCCAACAGCAGATGGATCAGCTGAAGGTCCAGCTGCATCTCTCAGCTCCTGTGTCAGGTCTTTGCTGGATGTTTTCCTCTTTCTTAAGGACATCACTTTCAGATCCTGTTCATCTGCTGGAGATAGTTCTTTAGGCCTGACACTTCTTCTTTTGTCCTCCACTTGTCCAGTTTCCTCAAATGTTTTAAGGACACACTGCACACCATGCTGAGATATGCATGTGTGTGTAATCCTTTACTTGTGTTTCTACTTTTTCTTCCTCAGTAGGTATCCCTGGCCTGGTGATTTAGTATTTGTTGATGTCTCTATCCTCTCAATCTTCAATCAGTTGATTCAGATGACCACCCTTACCAGTTCTAGTTCTACTGGAGGACCTTTCCTATGAAAGGAATATGTCCTCTCCACTGCAAAGACTGGACTGATCGTCAACGAAAAAGCAGTCATGGTCCAAAAAACTATTGCTTAAGACCACTTTAGAGGTTAGAATAAAGTCTCGCTGTTTGGCATGAAACTATAAGTAAACCAGGGCTTGAACAGGACTTTGTACTGTACTGTAGGTCTGTGGTGGAGAGAGCAGCATCAGAGCCGGAGACTCAGAGAAACTGAACAAACTGATAAAGAAGGCTGGCTCTGTGCTCTGGGGCGGACTGTACAAAGAAGAAAGCTGCTCAAGCTGATGACCAACACAGTGGCCAACACAGCTCCCCCTCTGCATAACAAAAGAGTGCCTTCAGTTGGAGGTATCCTCAGAGGAGCAGCATCCCTGCCCACTGGAATGACCTTTTACAGGGACTCAGCGTGCCAGGAGAGGGGCTGCAGCTTACCATAATGGACCAACCTTTCAGGGACTAAATAGTACATTTTTCTTGAATAAAAATACTGCAGCACTACAATTTCTTTTTTGGGATAAATTAAGTGTTTACTGTATCACTTTATATTTGACATTCTTCCTCTGGTGAACACGACTGTAGACCCAACCCATGTCGGGCTCAGTAGTTCAGACTTCATTCTGTTCTAACCAATAATTGCCCTGGACTACAGGTTAGTGATCACCTGATGAGCAAGGCTCCTTTTCTTTAGTAAAGCTCAACATATTAATCAGCATACTGAGCTGAGTGCAGCTGTCAGAAAACCCACTGCTGAGACAGAAAACGGATACTGTTTTAGGCTGAATGATAACCAACGACGAGCTCAGACCTCAAGACTGTACTTGTTCATATGTGCGAGCCGGCGACAGTACAGGTAGAGCATGCCGATGCTGCTGCCCACTGCCAGGAAGTCACTGCTGGTGTCCAGAGCCGTCAGGTAGACCAGGACAGACCTGAAGCCCCGCTGCACCTGCAGACAGAGAGACACACAAGGGCCTTCACCATCACTTCCATCAACAGTAAAATGAGCATCCCCCACCTCTGGAACACAAAGAACAAAGAGTTAGGCCCACCAACAGGTCAGTACCTTGGCTGGGATGGCATTCAGCAGGTAATAGAGTGGACAGAACTCCCTCAGGATGGACAGGGAGGTGGGCTGGGTTGCCATGATGTTCCTGAAGTGTACTCAGTCGTTCTGGGGTGTCAGAGCAGATCTCCATTTTAGAAAAGAAATTCAAACCTTAAAATAATCTCTAAAATTCCTGCAATACAAACTCAGTAAGAGCCAACATTTCACTGGTTTCATTCTAAAGGGCAGTTTGTGCAGCAGGAGCCTGGGGCCCCACATGGACCCAGTAAAGCACGTTGGAATGTTACACATCTCATGCTGGGTTTTTTGCATTTTTCCTCAAATAAAGAGAGACAAAAATGACTCTGTTTAATGATGTTTAGAGTGGCGATGCCAGGTCTGCTCTTCTTCCTGATCAGCTGATCAGCTGGCCAGGACGATGATCGATACCCAAAAACAGCATGAGCACATAATGAGGACATGACAGCAGGTCCAGTTCACCTGCAGCTGTTAACACTGGAGCAGCCACAGTCAGGCTGGCACCTGCAGGAACACATCAGCGGGAAATGACGGCTTTAATTAGATGTTTGTCCGTGTGGTCCCACCCGGAACAAACCATCACTGAAGGTTTCTGCTCATCGCATTAAATGCACTCCAGTCTTAAATTAGAGAAATATTAAAGTGCTCATTTGTAGCAGAGAGTTTGGCGTGTTCAGCAGGCTGTGCCGGAAGATGACAGCTGACAGTAAACACAGACACGGTGCTATCCATGCAGCTGCTAGTCCGGACCAGCTAGCATCAGCCAGCAGCTAACCGTTAGCATGGCAGAGCAGCGGGGGTCGCGGTACCTGCTGGTGGGCCGTCGCCGCTGAAGGACACCCTCACACTGGGATCCGGGGGGTTCTGCTGCGGGTGGATGGTGAAGCGCGGACAGGTGACATCGCCCTGAGTGTCCGACGACCGTCTCATCGAACCTGTCCTCAAACTGCGCCCCCTGCAGGCTGGGCGCAGCACTGCTCCGCTTTACTCGCCTTTCCCTGACTTCATCTTCCTCCAGCAGAGTAAACAAACAGCTCTGCTCTTTGGGCAGCAGTGGTCTCTACTTTAGTGTTCAGCGACCACCCTCCTGCTCTTCATTAGCAGCTACAGAAGTTTGACAAATGAATGACCGGAGGAGGAAACTTGGTGCCCGCTGCCTGGAAAACAGGGAAACCGGATCCACTCAAATCCTTCAAACCTCAAAGTTTTAACTTAGCTTCGTATCCAAACTACTTTTCTTCTGAAATCTCACAGAAAAATCGACCAACCAAAGGAACTTGTGTTTTCAGTAGACACTGAACACTGACCCAAATTTGCATCTAAGATATATTTATCATAAAAGATGATAAAAAAAAAATACACAGATCCCTCTCCAGCACACAGAGAGTTTCATCTAATTATTGGCTTAACTGGTCTAATTTAGAAATGTTCTTTGTTTTTCTAAAAAAAAATCCCTTGTATTTCCCCAGTTATTTCCTCGCTTTATGGAGAAACGAGCCCTGAATGTTTGACACCTCTGGCTCCGGTCCGGCGGTGGATCCGGGCCAGGAAACCCGAGCTCCCGCCCCTGCTCGGTGCTATGCTAAGCTAGTTCAAAACTCCTCCCGCTAACACTTTCTCTCCGGCGGTATCACCGTTACCGTTAATGCTGACATTCATTTCCGCGGAGCGTTTTATTTGCAAGCCCACACAGATTTTATGAACAACTATTCTTTCCGGTGATATCGTCTGACGACCAAGTTGACTGCATCCAGGCCCCCAGTCTGAGCCGTTAACCTCAGCCAAAATGGCGGACAGCGAGGATGACAGCGGCGCGGTCAGAACAATAACAGTCTGTGAGCCGCCGGGGGCCGCAGCGCAGCACCCTACAGGCCGGTGCCCGTCACAGTCCGCCGCTCACAGCACACTGACCCGGGAGAATGTATCTACAGCCACTGCAGACCACAGCCTTCAGCTCGGGGAAAGTTCAGAGCCCGTGTCCTGTGCGGAGGGGACTCAGCCACCGGAGAGTATGTCAGCAGGATCCGGGGCACAGTTTACGGACGTTTTACAGAGCTGCCCGGGGGAACAGAACATCGTGGTGGGCACAGACTTCACTGACCTGGCCAACACCACCATCATCTACGTGCAGCCGGACGGCAGCTTGGTGGAGGGCTCCGGACTGACGGCCGAGGAGCAACAGGCTGTGCTGAACCAGCTCACCAAGCACCAGATCGTGCAGGTCTCCGATACCGAGGCCGCCCAGCTGCTCCAACAGAGCCAGGTGGTCAAAACCATTCCAGTCCAAAACACGGCTCTGGACCCCAACCAACTGCAGCAGGTCATCAACCAGGTTGCCAAGTCCCAGAATCAGGTCCACGTCCATCAGACCCCGAAGCAGCAAGTACAGACTCATCAGGTTCTGAAGCAGGTCCAGGTTCCTCAGCAGAACTTAAAGACCTCCACCCAGAACAATGCCTCCCAGCAGCTGAAGAGCGTAGCACAGCAGGTCGCTATGCAGACCAGCAACTCGGCCCAGGTGAGTCACATATGAAGGCTCAGCCTGGTTCATCCAGACTGTAACAGCACCACTTGGTGTAGACTGACCCCCTCAGCCTTGGTTCCTCGTATTTTACTATGCTCACCTGCATGCTCACTTGCATGCTCACCTGCTCCCTGATCACAACAAAACAAAGGCCCATATAAATATGGTTTGTATCCTTGCAGTCACATACAGGGGTTAGACAATGAAACTGAAACACCTGGTTTTAGACCACAATTATTTATTAGTATGGTGTAGGGCCTCCTTTTGCGGCCAATACAGCGTCAATTCGTCTTGGGAATGACATATACAAGTCCTGCACAGTGGTCAGAGGGATTTTAAGCTTTCTTCTTGCAGGATAGTGGCCAGGTCACTACGTGATGCTGGTGGAGGAAAACGTTTCCTGACTCGCTCCTCCAAAACATCCCAAAGTGGCTCAATAATATTTAGATCTGGTGACTGTGCAGGCCATGGAAGATGTTCAACTTCACTTTCATGTTCATCAGACCAATCTTTCACCAGTCTTGCTGTGTGTATTGGTGCATTGTCATCCTGATACACGGCACCGCCTTCAGGATACAATGTTTGAACCATTGGATGCACACGGTCCTCCAGAATGGTTCGGTAGTCCTTGGACGCGCCCATCTAGCACAAGTATTGGGCCAAGGGAGTGCCATGATATGGCAGCCCAAACCATCACTGATCCACCCCCATTTCTCTATGGCAGAAGGGGGTGGGTGTGAGGGTCTCTTTTCCATATCTTAAAAGCCTTTTTCTGGAACATTTCAGAGGCTGGACGACAGAAGATGAAGCCCTCTGAAATGTTTCGAACAGCCAGTGTTGCATCTGACAGAGACAGACAATAATACACCTGCAGAACATTCCTTTAATTCCACAAACAGCTTTAATGCCTGGCAGGGACATTGATCAGGTTATTGATCATGCTTTCCTTCTGTCTTTGGCTGCAGCAGCTGTGTTGCTCTCAGGCTGATGGAGAGATTGAGTTTTCATGTCAGGATTATAAATAGTTCCTTTTGTTAGAAATGTGCAGCTTCATATCCATGATTGTGATTGGTCACCTGATGTCAACTGGCCTGTTTGCACATGAACATGTTGCCAGAGTCAGAAAACTTACTGTGTTGATAACCAGTGTGACCTCCTTTTTAAAGGGTTATTTCAACATAACCAGAAGGCAGCCTGGGCATGTTGAGCCTGCTCTGGGTGAAGTGATGTGGTGAAAATGGGGGATTCTAATTGGATTCTAATGAATTGGACTGTGTTTTTTTTGTGTGTCTTGAGATGACATTTGTTGTGACTTGGTGCGATACATATAAAACTGAATTAACAGACCTAATTATAGTGTAAAAAAACAAAGAAATGCTAAGTCCACATATTTTATCATTGTCCAACCAAAGATCCAAGATGGCGAAATATCCTTTCATACAGGGGAAGAGCTGTTCATTTCTTGTATTTTTCCCAAATGTATTTTGAAAAATAGCCCAAATTATTGATGACTGCATGTGTGTGTGCGGCTGATTAACTGATGCGTCATCACAGCTCGACACATTTATGTTTGGGACCAAACAGTCTCAGTCCTGGAGCTTTCACTTATGTCATGTGATCAGAATATCGCATGACATTTAAAGCTCATTTATTTATTCTGAATAATACTTTCATTACCCACTATATGTTATAGTTGTAGTATACAGTGTTCTACATAAATCTACTAATAAGGAAATCTACAATCTGAATAAACAGATAAATAATAATAAAGATGGTTGTGGTCATTGTATGGGCTTGCTGTGGTGGGCCCGGTGGGACTCTGGTACCACAGCAGAGCTGAAGAAACCTCTGTGGAGCCTTTTTCTTTACTCAGGATGTTGAATTGTCTGACCTGTTTCTCTTATTAATTCTCATCCGGTTTCTGTCCTTCCAGGCAGAGCCTGTCAGGATCCAGATCCAGGCTCCTCCCAAACAGGAGGGGAAGTCTGGTGTGGCCCCCCAGCAGAAGACTGTGGCTATGAGTCACTCACAGGTGAAACTGTCAGCTAATGGCAGCGTGGGCAATGCTCAGATCATCCACATCCAGCCTGTGGTCAGTCAGCAGGGTCAGCAGTTCTTCCTGCAGCAGAACCCAGGGGACCCCCCCATCCAGCTGCTGCTGCAGAGCCCCACTCCTGTGGTGGGATCTCTGCTCCCATTGGTCCACAAGCTGACCGGCCAGACATTTCCAGGTTCCACCTCCAGTCCTGGTCAAAAACCTGCAGCGTCCCCAGTCAAAGTCCAGATGACCTCCACGGCTAGGAACCCCCCCTCTTCAATCATTAAGGCCCCAGCCACTACCTCAGCTAAAACCAACAGCATCCCTTTAATCAAAGCCCCCTGTAACGGCACGGTTACTTCTGCCACTAAAGACCCAGATAAATCCTCTGCTGTCAGCACGGCGGGCCCAGTGCAGACCACCCCAGCTGCTGCTGGCCGACTGGTCACAGTGACCATCCCCTCTGTGGTGAGGGAAAAGGACCGAGAAAAGGAGAAGGAGAGGAAGGCCAAGAAAAGGGACAGGAAGGCAGTGAAGGTACAAACCAGATCTGGTCGAGTGTCCAGACCCCCAAAGTACAAAGCCAAGGACTACAAGTTCATAAAGACGGAGGATCTAGCTGAAAGCCACCAGTCTGATTCTGATGACTACTCTGACATGAGCGTGGAGGAAGAGGAAGGCCCCGCCCCCAACAGCACGTCCTCCCTCATCTACAGCCACAAGTCCCGCTCCCACCGCTGCCAGACCTGCGATAAAGCCTACATCGGGCCTGGAGGTCTAAACCGCCACTATAAACTAAATCCAACCCACGGAGATCCTGATCCACCCAGCAACGTGCCCAGCAACGTGCCCAGCAACGCGCCCAGCAACGCGCCCAGCAACGCGCCCAGCAACGCGCCCAGCAACACACCACACCCCCTCAGACGTGACAACCAATCAGAGGAGACAAGCACGGGAACTGCCAGAGAGGAGGAAGAGGAGAATGAAAAGATTGCCGCCATGGCAACAGACATAGTGAGATACCCATCCACCAATCAGAGCAGAGATCTTGAGGTCATTTGGTCTCAGACTTTATGTTTGATTAGTCAGTTAATTACTGAGTAAAAGCTTCCTTCTTGTCACTTTGAGTTTCGTTCAGAATACTAAATAGCTGCTCATTATCTGGTTTGGATTGTGGGTTACTGACTGATTAAATACTGTATACACTAAAAATACAAGGCTATGATCCGGTGAGCTGACTGGTTAGGGGGTGCCTTACTAAATTATTCATCTTTTCTATACTTTTTAGAACTATTTACACACTTGAATGGTACATTGGTTTCTGTGTATTTATTAATTACACAGTCATTACTGTTCCACTTCCGTTCTGTGTGACGTTGATTTATTTACCTGTTTGCAGCACATTTAATGAATTTCTTCATTACTAACCTTTGAGTAAAAGGTTTTAATCAGTTTGCTCTCTGTTTGTCTTCAGGCAGACAGGGGTCCTGCAGCAGCTGTAGGACTCAGGGGCCATTATCACCGGGGCCCTGGCCGTCCCAGAGGACGAGGACGAGGACGAGGGAGGGGCAGGGGCAGGGGCAGGGGTCGGTCACTGGGACCACCTCCTAAGGTTAGTTTGCTTGTGTTTGGTGGAGCCCAACAGAACCTCCTCAGAGCTCCGTGGCTACTCGGGTCTTTGGTTTCTTTTTCTTGACCTGTATGTCGTCATCTATTCGGTGAATCTGATTGGTCGATTCTTTCAGGTGACAATGGGCCTTGTGAATCGACGGGGTCGTCGTGGTCGACCTCCAAAGCTTGCCATAACCACGGTAACTGCAGAGCAGCAAATAGAAAGGAGACGGGACAGGCTGCAGGAGGTAAGGGTGGAGACGGGAAGTTCCTCCATGGAGACCTGACCTTTTTACATAAATCCTGCATGCTTATTGCTGTTTGCAGCTTGTGGAGCAGTGTGAGGATGAGGAACTGATGGATATTGTTCTTCCCCGTTTAACCAAAGTGTTGAGTCTGTGGGAGCTGCTGCTGGCAAAGGTAAGCAACAACATGTACACCATATGTGTCAAACTCAAGGCCCGCGGGCCAAAAGTGGCCCGCCACGTCATTTTATGTGGCCCGTGAGAGCTTAAAAGGTCTGATTGTCTAAAAATAAATAAGTCAAATACGTGCAGTGACCAAAAACTACATTTCCCACAATGCATGCCAATTATGTTACGCGCAAAGTGACGGTATCCCGCCACTGGACTGCAACGTTTCCAAATCGATGCGATTTTCCCAACAAGTGGAATTGAGAAATACAAATAATGATCCCAAACTGTCCAGGAAGAGAAAAATAGAGATTTTTCTGTTTCAAGAAAGATGGGAAGGCAAATACGTGTTTGTGCTTCAAGGAGAAAAACCAGTATCTCTTCTGTGTTGTGAGGCGGTGGCGGTTGTCAAAGAGTACGATCTACGTCTGCATTCTGAGACCAAACACGGAGCTGAGTGTGCCAACATCAGGCATCAAGGAAAAACAACAAATTGCCCAAGAATTAAAAGGCAAACAGCGATCGCAGCAGAATGTGTTCGTGAAAGCCACAACTGAAAACAATGCGGCAGTAAAAGCTAGCTTTGTTTGATATTTCAAGTTTGGAACAAAGTAAATGTCATAACTTGTGTTTGTTATTTTTCTTTATTCACTTGGAAGGTTTGATCGTTGATTGGTGAAGTGATGTGGGTTTCATAACCTGACAAATTAAAAGGATTTATGATAATATAATGTTATTAATAATAATAACAGAGCAACAAGCAAACATATATTTTTTTTACATCTATGCAAATAAATGTAATATTTGTGACTTGAATAAGTAATAAATTCAGAGTTATTTAACATTAAGGAGCAGTTACATTTATTTTACATTGCATGTAGTTACATTTATAAGTTACATCTGGCCCTTTGAGGGCAACGATTATACTGATGTGGCCCTCGGTGAAAATGAGTTTGACACCCCTGATGTACACATTTGAACTTAACAGAAATGTCTCCAGGGATCCAGCAGGACCTTAGATCCAGGCCTCGTTGAGTTTTCAATATCATGGATGAAGGTTATTTATTGTGTTTTCTGACTGACTCCTGGACAAAACCGAGTTTATCTGTTATAAAAAAAAGACTTATGACTATCAAAATCAGTTATCAAAATATTATTCCAGCATACATTGTTTTGTTTTTTTGTAGTGGATTGCATCTTATTATAATAATAATAATATATTTAGCATAATTTTACCTTTGTAAAGGGATTACATTTTCACTCAGTTAAATATGAATAATTTTATTATATTAAAGAAAAACAATGAAATTCCTCTGATTTTCTGGAAAAGTGATAATGGGGGGGGGGGCAGCTCCCTGCATGTTTGATTGTGTTCTTGTTGAGATTTTCTACTCTTTTTGCCATAAAACACTTTTTAATTTATTTTTATGGTTTTTCATGCTGGTTTTGAAGCTATGCTGCTTGAGTGGTTTTTCCTGGTACTTCAGGCCCTTTTTAACGTTACTATGGCAATGAAAGAGTTGTTTACAAGTGGGACCAGCTGATTGAGCTTTCCAAAAACCCAACTAATCCATGGAATAAGACTCCAAATTCCAGACAAGTGGAAGACAAAAAGTGGATGTTGGGCAGAAGAAAGATAAGAGAAAATATTCTAAACCCTTTCCTCCCTCCATCATCGTGGAATGTGTGATGGCTGGCACCTTCACACAGGGTGGGCTCTGGAACCAAACGTTTGGAATGGGGCTGACCCTCACACATCGGACCAGGATGGGGATAATCACAAGCCCCTGGCTGCAGACCTCAGTGTTGGTGTTTTCCCTGGTGAGTGAGAGGGTCACCTTCCTGCCAATCACAGAAGGGGGGGGCTAACTGTTGCTTGTGCTTATGCACTGAACAGCATCCCAGAGTGCTCATCATGGGTGTTGCTGCATCTACTGTCTCCTGGGTAGCATCTACTGTCTCCTGGGTAGCTGACCATGTGTTAGACAAGCCTCAGTTTGTTCGGCTGGTTTGTTACATAGGTGCACCACAGAGGGCTGTCTCCTGTCTCCTGCCTCCGGTTCACGCTGTCCACCTTAACTCGGTATTACTCTGAGTTATGCCACCTGCAGAAGCTCTCTGATGACTCTGCACTGATGGGGTGTATCAGAGAAGGACAGGAGTCCAAGTACAGAGACCTGGTGGACAGTCTGTTGTAGCGAGTGCCATCTGCTGTAGTCTGCTTAGGGAGCAGCATCAGTGCCAGAGATGCCAACGGACTCAATAACTTGATCAAGAAGGCCGGCTGCATCACGGGACAGAAAATGGAGATTTTTGAGTCTGTGAGGGATAGAGAGAGATCAGTGACCAAACTGCTCTCCATCTTTGACAATCCATCACATCCCCTCCATGAAACTTCAGCGACAGAGGAGCTCATTCTCCAAACAGACTGATTGGACGCCGTCCTCTCATCCATTGCAAACAGACAGTTGGAGCATAACATGGCACATAGGTTTTGTTGGTACCGGGCCACCTTCAGGCCAAAGGTCAATGATTGATTTTGTAGTTGTATCCACAGGCTTCTGGCTAATTGTCTTTGACACTGGGGTGAAAAGCAGAGTAAAGCTATCAACTGATCCCCACCTGGTGGTTAGTGGGATCCAGTGGCAACAGAGATTGCCAGACAAACCTGGTAAACCCAAACCAGTATGTAGGGCCAACAGAGAACATCTGGTGAGGGCCCCTGTCTGGAGGTTTCACATGTACCAGGTAGTGGTGCAACGGATCATCATTGATCCGTGATCCGTTCGGATAAATTATTTCGGTTCGGCACACACATGATTCGCGGATTGATTTATGAAAAAACAAAAAAAAATTGTGCGCATGTTCAGTCCTCACACAGCCGTTACCATTCCTGCTAGTTCCAGGGAAAGAGCTACTTTCCACGCTCTGGGTAAAAGTCTGCAACAGTTCCCTCTTCAATAAGCAAACAGTCCTATGGCTCGTTTGTGATTTATTGTCCTCAGCGTACAACATGTAGAACAGTGGGCATGGAAAATAAAAGTAGGCTAGACTTCGGTGACTACTGTAACGATAACTGCTGCCTCTAGTGCTACGTCTGTTTCCATATACTCGCGCTGCCACACAAACCTGTCGCCTAGGTTACCACACAGACATAACACGTAGCTGACATAGCGATAGCTAACATAAAGAAAACCCCTAACCTGCAACACAGCGTGGTCATGGCGAGCGGAGGAACAGAAGAGCTTCACGCCCCACCTCATTTAAATCCCCTGTTTGGGAGCATTTTGGCTTCCCTGTCAAATTTAATGAAGAAGGAAAGAGGTTGGTGGATAAAACCGTGACGGTGTGTAGGCACTGTGGCACAAGAAAGCCACACAACAGTGGAAACACATCGGGCATTGCCACGCATTTGCAGCGACATCACCCCGGTCACTGACGGGAGTGAAACCGAAAGCGGCTCAACAACCGCTGATCACCGCGGTGTTTAAGCAGCCCCTTGCTTCACAATCTGACCGGGCTAAAGCGATCAAAAAAGTTGTTTTTCTTTGATTATGTTGAAAAGAAGATGCTAATTGTGCACTTTGAGTTGATTTTATATATTTCAATTTAATAATTTAAAAGTGTTAATAAACAAAAAGACAAAACATGTTTATTTGTCTTGTCTATTTTTGCTGATCCTGAAAAATGATCCGATCCGTGACTCTGATCCGAGGAACGATCCGAACCGTGAGTTTTTTGATCCATTGCACCCCTAGTACTAGGGGAGGTTTGGGATGTAGAATCTGAATGGGCCATGATCAGAGCTACCATCATTGGTGGAGGGAAGCAGTCGAGCTGAAGAAGGAGGCCTTTCAGGCTCGGTTGTTCTGGGGTCATTTGAAGCAAGAGACAGGTACCAGATGGCCAAGAGAGTTGCAGAGTCAGTGGTTGCAGAAGCTGAAAATTTGGCATGGGAGGGATTAGGCGAGGCCATGAAGAAGGACTTTCAGTTGCCGTCGAGGAGGTTTTGGCAACCTGTTCAATGGTTCAGTAAGGGAATGCAGTGCCTACCCTAGGTTGCTTTTGGTCTGGGTGCAGAACTGCAGACCCAAAGTGGGGTGTAAGGAGCTTTTTTTCGGGTGTGGGCAGAGGTTGCCAAGTAGTCAAAAAGCTTCCCAGTGGCAGGGTGCCAGGGGTGACAGAAGCCCCTTTCACACTGCGACCCGCTACCTTAGCGGGTCCAAATTGCACCTTCGACCCGCGTCGAGCAATGTGAACGCTTAGCGTGTTGGTGACCTGTGTCGCCTGAAGCCGAGTTCAGGGGGCGTTGCCTAGTGGCAGAGCATCAGACGAAACACATAAAATGCTGGGCGTGTACAATGACGTAGGGACAAGCCATGCGTCGGAGGTAGGGTTAAATACACCTTGAGGACTCGTTTTTGCAATTGTATATGCAGTTCATGGAGATGTTATTTTACGGGGTGTGGATGGTTACAACGTGGGATGCCGCCGAAGAACATATGCGGAGAATACAAGAGCACTATAGTCCCCGAAATGTGGCGGAAAATAACGTCCTCTGCTCGGAGGCTGAGGAGCTCGCGGACCTCCTTGTCTCCCCAGTTGGCCATATTAAAAAATGTCTCGAACTTGATGTAGGCTAAAACAGAGTAAAACTTGTCCTCACCTGTCGCTGTTGTTCTGAATCAGCTGTCCTGTCTTTTAAACTCCTCACGTCACGCCCACGCCCACGTCCGACCCGCGTCGATTGCGTTCACATCAAACTCGGCTCGGCAAAAAGACTAGGGTCCGACGCGGGTCGAAAGGCGAGTCGAGTTGACGCGGCAGCCCGGGTCGGCAGTGTGAACGCAACAGCGGACACGCTAAATTCACGGATTAAACGCGGGTTATTCGGCAGTGTGAAAGGGGCTATAGATTAGTTCTGAGATGCTGATGGCTCTGGACATGGTGGGCCTGTCTTTTCTTACACATCCGCTTGCTGCCTCTTGTAGTCACCTGTTCCCCAACACCACCGCCCTCACATTTCAAGCAGGGAAAGTTCACCTCCAACAGTGTTTGTGTGAACTACAGCGGGAAGAGACTGGATTATTTATGAAAAAGGCTACAGAGATATTATTGCCACAACAGTGTTTAACAGACTACTAGTACTTCTTTGTGAGAGTATCATCCCAACAAGGACAGAGAGGTATTTCCCCAATAACTAACTCTGAATCACTACTGGTCTTAAACAGCTGCCGAATATGAAAAAGAAAGCCTTCAGGAAGGAGACTGAGCGGTTGAGGACGATTAAAAAAACAGTGTTGTGGAGAAATTAGAGTCGAATCCCGCGTTGGTCAGCCGTCCATTGGGGAGTTTATTGAACAAACCGTCACAGCAAATGTGCATACAGAATGTACAAAATGTCCGACGAGCTCATTTTGGGACACCCTTTTATACCGTTTTATCATAACAAGTGTACGTGGCCCTCTCTGGAGGCGCCTAGCTTTCGCAGTTTATCATAAACACGCTCATTCTAACTATCAACAATATTCATATGAACCAGTCAACAAGGCCCAGGATGTAACTAGGCCAGAAGTCATGAGCATGTCATGACATCCTTCTCCCACATAGTCCCCCCTGAAATCACTTATCAGTGATTTAATAAAGAAATAATCTAAAATGAAAGAAAATCATCCCACATAGTTAATTAAGAATTAATTAACATAATCAACACTAAATTATTCTAATAATTCTACAATATCAATCAACGGAACCATTTTGAATAAATGAAAAGGAATATATATATATGTGTACTCGAATCACATTAAATGATTAAATTAAATTACACGATATTGAATTCAACAACACTACAAGTTTTACATTGCCATCACACTTGTCCACTGTTCGCAGTGCATAGGTGCGAAAAACCCACCGGCTGCTACTTTCGTAACTCATGTTCTTATTTTGGGAAAATTCACCTACGGCCCCCCCCACTGGCGACCGACCACTTTACCAAGGTCGCACTCCGAACAGTTGACTGACACAATTGGCAATGTACATATCAGTGATCAGTTCTGATTGATTATACACATAGACTGAATACACCACCTTCAAATCAGTTAATCACCGTTTTGTATCAAGTACAATACATAAAATTATGGATTATCACACAACAATAGTAATAAAATGCAATGTAATGCAGCTCCTCCAGTCCCGTCCCATCTCCTGTACTCTGGTGTCGTCTGCTTCTGGCCGAACATCCGTCTGGCTGGGTCTGGAACTGCTAAGCTAACTCTGGGAGGAGAGGTCGCCAGTACATCACTCCCAATCAAAGAGATCTTCAGCATCTCTTCTCCCTATCAGACTATACTTGGTTCCACCCTCGAAGAAAGAAACTTGTGAACCGTCCGTTGATAACCTTCATTCGTTGACCCGCTCTCCCATGCGTTGGTCCTCAGACCTGGTCTCGCATGGTCATCTGCCTCCTGATTCCTTCCACTGTTCGTTTGAACATCACTTGCAGCAAACACCTTCTCAGAATGGGTATAATGCAACACCCCAATAGGGAAACCATCCTCACTATCAACAATATTGCTACTCCCGCCTTAACTGTCATCGCTCCCCCTTCTCCCAAAATCCCAAACAGACCAGTCCACCACCGTTCACCTCCACCAGCATCACACGTCAGCTCCTCTCTCCGTTCTCTGAACTCCTTCACGGCCGTTGTAAACGCTCCATGAGCTGCAGTGTTCCCGGGTATAAATGTACAACATTTTCCCCAACCATCTGGCACACACCATTTTCCCTTCTAATATACATTCTAAAACTTGTCTGTTCTACCAAGCCATCATACTCGTCTCATGTAGTTGTTCTCCAAAGCCTGCAAGCCCTTCACTCGTGTAGCTAAGAATTCCCTGTTGGTTGTATTATATGTAATTAATCCACTCCCCATTTTGTTAATTGTGATCCCCTGCAAACTAGCCTCAAATCCAGCTGCAACCTCCCTGCGTGCTTTGAGCTCAAAGGAATCCCTCTCGGCTGCCATATTGCATCCAAGTAAACGTGCTTATCCATGATGTAGTTACCACTATATGTTTTAACTCTCCCTTTTTCCACATCCAACCCTCGCATCTCGTTTACCTTGTCATACACTAACACAACTGATGTGTTCCTCCTCACCAGTGCCCAAAAACCTATCTCCCTGTTGGGTAGCACATTTAACAAAACATCATCTCCACACATCCAGTAACTCTCAGCTATCAGGTGTGTCTGATCCCCAAAAAGATATAGAGTTAAAATGATCATTTCTATATTTTCACATTTTGATCCAAATAAATAAATCCCAATAAATCTTGTTTTCATTTACCAGTAGTATTACCTACGCGAGTTCCAAAAGCATTCAAACTCACCATCGTAATCTACTCTATAATCAGTGGGAGGCCCATCCTGTGATGTACTCAGATTAAATTCAGCACCAGAAGACTCCAATTTGTGGCCCTCCCTTATTTTGAAAATAACTATGTAATTTATTTGGCCCAAACATCAATCCGCATTTAATACCACACATAGGAAACAATAACCATTTATCCTCTGCCGATGTGAACCTACCTTCTCTGCATTCCCGTTGCTGGACCACCGCACAGTCCCTGAAGGTGTGTGGCTCTGGAACAACAACAGGCAATGCTCCTGGAGCGTCTGCGCATATGAGACACTCCGTCGCTGTCAGTTCTCTCGTAGTGTACCATGCCCATCTATACCACATATCCTGTGCTGCCTTAACCCATTTTCCACAGTTACACTGTTTTCCTGACTCTACCTGTGCATGTACACTCCGTCTGTTCTTGGATTAACATAATTATTCTGTCCTGTAGTGCTAATGGTATCAAATCCCCCTAGCCTTTCCCGAAAAATCTTTCTATTCTTACAACCATTGTGAACAACTCCTTCTGACCCAATCTGACATGATCTTACCAGATTGCCCCTTTGTCGTGGCGTCCAGAGGCGGTGATTTGGTCGTCTCCTCCACCGGACCCATGATCCACCCCTCCTCAAATCGTTTACTCCATGAACTTAAATTCAAGCTTAGCATCTGCCTTTTCACGACTAGCTCTAGTGTGTATTGCTGGCAAAGTTTGTGGCGTGGCATGGTCTGAGTGGGTGTGTATTGTTGCATCATACTCATCCGATCCAGGCTGGCTACTTCCCTGCGGGGTGGCTTCATCACGGGACCCTTCCAGCCTCTCCTGGATGCGGGATCCCGTCCAACATCTCCAGGCTTCGTTCTCCTGAGCCCATGCTGTCGGCCAACACCCACACCTGGATGCGCACAGTGTCAGAAATCTTAACCTCTTCCTTTTGTTCATCCTTTCCCTCGGACTTAACTCCGTCTGTGTCTTTAGTCCGAACCTTAGTGCAGTGATTCAAATGGTACCATGTGTTGCTACCTTCCACTTGAACTGCTGTTGATGTTGCTCGCACCATTGTGTACGGTCCTTTCCGTCTTGGCTCAAGCCACTTCCTCCGGAACACTTCGATGTGCACCTGGTCGCCTGGCACCACTGGCCTCTCAACCAGCTGTTTGAGACTCAAGTCTCTGAACTCCTCCTGTAGATAGATTGTTCTGTGGATTGCAGTTAGTTGCTTCATGTAAGCTGTCCACTCTGTTTGCACCTGCTCAAGTGGGAACTGAGGTGCCGGCCTGGGTCGACCCGTTAGCATTTATGCGGTGTTAGTGCATGACTCTATGAGTCTGCATACGAAAGCTCATTAGTGCAAGCAGCAAAGCATCTAGTTAGTTTAGTTGAAGCACAGATTCAATTCAATTTCACTTTCCAGGTTCCATTGATCCTCTTACCCATCCCTTGACTCTGTGGATGATAAACGGCCCCACAGCGCTGCTTGATTCGCAGCTGCTGCAGAATGCCTCTTGCACTTTTCTAAACAAACACTTAACCATTATTTGAGCTAATCTCTGATGGAATGACAAACAGATGAATCAATTCTCTTACCAAAAAAAATTACGACTATTTATCCAATATGTATGACCAATATCCATGTGGTGGCGCGACCTCTGGCTCCAGTAACACCATTGGTGCCAAAACAGCAAGCTGGCACTTTGATGCTACTTTCGCTGCTTCATCAGCCGCGTTATTACCTTTACCGACCATTTTGTTACCTCTACGATTATTTGACACTGTATCACTGCCAATTTTCAATTTTCATGACTGCAATCCGCTCCTTCATTTGGACCTCCTGTCGCGCTGGACTTCCGTCTGACCTCCTGAACCCTCTCTGCTTCCAAACTGCTTCAAACAAATAGCAAATATCATGAGCATATGCAGAATCTGTGTACACATTCGTAACCTTACCTTTCACCAGTCAACATGCTTCCGTTAGTGCCTTCAGTTCAGCCAACTGTGCCGAACATGGCCGTTCACACTTCTCAGCTTTCACCGTCACAAAGTTCTCCACCTTCCTGTTTCACAACTGCAAAACCTCATGATCACCCAAATGATCTCACACATGATCCATACACAACATAAGTGACATCCGCCTGAACAAGTGGAGTTGCTCCTAAGTCAGGTCTCAGTTTAATGTATCTCACAGCTTCTGACACACGCTCATGTGGTTCTCCTTCAAACTCACGTGGAATGACATCTGCAGGATCCGATGTAGTACACTTCTGTATTCACATCTGGACGTGTCAAAAGATGCACAACCTGCAAACATCCTGTCCGAGTCACAACATACCTACTCTGATTTATTAGTTCTGAAATCTTATGGTTTTTATTGGAGACATATAAGAAAAATGGCTTCTCATAGACTAGTGTTGGCCGTTTTGGATGACTTTTGCTCATTTCGTTTCAAATTTTCAAAGGCTAACTTAGCCTCGGTTGTCCTCTCCAGTTGTGCTTTCAACCTTTGATCTTTGGATCTTTCATGATTCCTTCCAGAGGAAGCGCATTTTATTGCATAATCCTCCCAAAAGAAGATCATACTTGTTTTATTTTAATTTTACTTATTTATTCATTAGATATTTATTTATTTATTTTGGACATGGCGCTTTTCTTACTCCCTCCAAGTGGGATGGAGAGATATCAGTAATTCCCTATGGGCTAAATAGATACTCTAATTCAGACTATCAATGCTAAAATTTAAATTAGAAACTTTGTTCCGTTCAAATTTTAGAACTTCGTAATAGTGGCACATTTAAATTTCAAATTCAGAAACTTTGTTTTGTTGTGTCCTAGTAACAGTGACCTATTTAAATTCAAGTTTTAGAAACTTAGTAGTCGTGATACATTTAACTTAAAAACTTTGTTTTGTTTTGTAGTGATGACACACCTGAGGGCGGTTTTTAAACCCTTTTGAGTACGTCTGGTGTAAGTGTACTTCTTACCTCTATATGTCAATGTAAACCAATACTGGGATTCCTCTGCCAGAGGAACGCCTTGGACCTGCCGGGCCACTTGCTCCGCCCCGCAGGGACTGGCCACGGTCCTGCCGAACACTCAGGTTTCTCGGTGCTCTCGGACAGCTGTAAACAAAGTGTCCCCTCTCGCCACAGGCCCAACATGCCCCCGAGGACCTTCGTCCTCCAGGTGCACCTCTTCTTGACCTTTGACAGGGTCGACGATGGGCTTGCCCCTGTGATGGCTGTTCAGCGGCCCCCGCTGTCATGGCCTCATTTCGTACTTCTTGCTTCGCTTGCAGTTCTTCTAACTGCAACCGTGCAAGTTCCCTTTGCATATCCTCCTCCTGCTCCTTCCGTTTCAGTTCTTTTCTGTATTTGTTTACTGCATGCACCACGTGGTCTCGGAATTGTCCATGTGACATTGAATTCAACCCCACCACATCCTCCAGCCTCCCCTGAACTGGGGCAGGCAGAGCCTCTTTGATGGAAACTCTGAACAATGTCACCCAAGCTGGGCTCTTCTCGATTTCTCCCTCAGACTCTTGTCTCCATTTCTTCAATTGTTGTGCAATGTACACAGCTGGACTCTCTGTTCCTGACAGTGGCTCCCCCTTTAATGCTTCGAGGTCCACTCCCACCGGAAACTCAGCTCGTAACGCTCTCCAGAGTGCAGCTCGATATGCATTAAAATCAGTTCCATCAGCTCGGTGGCTTAACATCCAGTCATTCTCACTGTGTCTCAAAATGCCCTCCATGGTAGAAGTTCCAAAACACAGTGCCCACACTGCCTTAATGTGTCCCACAGACAACAGTTTATGCACAGTCTCTTGTTCAAAAGCTCTTATCCATCTACTTGCACCTGTGTGAATGTCCGGCAATCGAGCAACCAGCCCCCCTAGGTCGAGCGTCTGCCACGGCACATACTGTCCCGGCGTCATTTCTATCAAACTCGGTGCTGACGCTGTTGGACTCTTATGTTCTTCAGAAGATGCCTTTTGAACTGGAGATGCCAGTTCGGGTGATTTTTGGTATTGTGGGAGCTGTCCCCTTGTCTGATCTGAATTACAGACGGCGTCTGGCTCAGGAGCTCCATGACTGCTCGATGTAGCTATTTGTGGTTCTGGACGTTCATGAGATATTTTATGATCTTTTATTTCAGAATCTCCTTGTATGTTTACTGTTCCTGGCAGTGTTGGATATAGCTCTGCATTTTCAAAGAAATGTAGAACTTTTAATTCAAGCTCTCTCTTTTCCTGTCTCTTTTTGCTTTTGTCCTTTGGTTTGTAAGCTTTAATCCTTTGTTCCATAATCTTACAGGTAGCTCCATTAAAAGTGCCACCTTTTGGCCAGGGTGAGACGTTATTTTTTGTTCGTTTTTCCCATTTTAGAGATATCTTTTTAATATCTTTGGAATGTTCAGGGTGTTTGGCGCTGATGATTATTGTTAGTGTTACATCCATTGTTTCAACTAGTTAGTTCCCTTCTATTGACTTTTGACTTTTTCTTTTTATTTACTTATCTATTTTCTAAATTTTCCTTATTTATTATTCGTATTCCCCCTTTTTTTTTTTTTTTTTTTTTTGAAGGTCAATTTAAATTAACTAATTATTTAACTCTAATCAATGCTAATTTAATGCTCGGCTAAATTTAGCTTAGATGCAGCTAATTATTGGATTGGATATTGTCAATGCTAATGTTAAGGTTAGCCTATGTTAGCTTTGAAAGCTTATGCTCTAGGTTGTTTTTTTTTTTTTTTAAATTGAACCAATGTTAATTCAATGTTAGGCTAATTTAGCTTTTTGACTTCTAACCAATGCCAATTGCTGTTAGCTTCCTAGCTGTTGCTAATAAATGCTAACCTATTGCTAATTAAGATTTAAACCAATATTTGCCTTATTGCTATTGCTAATCAATGCTAATTGTCTTTCTGATCAATGCTAATTATGGCTAACGAAATGCTAACAAATGCTACTAATGCTAACTATTGCTAATCAATGCTAATTGTATTTCTGATCAATGCTAATTATGGCTAACGAAATGCTAACAAATGCTACTAATGCTAACCAATGCTAACTATTGCTAATCAATACTAGCTTCCTTGTTGACCAATGCTAATTGAATGCTAATTATGCTATTCAACGCTAGTGATTGCTAATCAATGCTAGTTATTGCTAACCAATACTATTAATTGCTAATCAACGCTAATCAATGCTAAACAATGCTAGTTATTGCTAATCAATACTAATTATTGCTAATCAATACTTGCTGTATTGCTAATGCTACCCAATGTTAATTTATTGCTAATTGAAAGCTCAGTTAATGCTTACTCTGTTTGAAGTGACTCAGGCTAAAGGCGTTGCCCCAACCTTTGCTCACATCAGGATGTTGCCGATCCAATCCACACACAATGTCCTCCCCCAATCCAGATGATCCAATGTACGTCACAGCTACGTCAATTCTGACCAATGAAATAAAACTTTTTTTTTTTTTTTTGAAAGTCAATGAAATCTGAACACACCTCTAAATCTATCTCCAATGAAACACGTCTGAGACACGTAACTACTAACCAATAAAATATGAACACACCTCTAAGCCTGCCTCCAATGAACCACGTGAATTTCTAACCAACCAAATATGAACACACCATTACATCTACTTCCTAGACTGTTATTAACTCCTCCCAAGCATAACAATTGAACCAGACATAACAATTGAACCACACCCCAACTCAAAATGGCGTTTGTCACACTTTTTGTTTCAAGTTAAGAAAGAGGAAGAAATACAAACTTTCCAGCTGGACAGAGAAGAAATACTTAGTGAAAAATAATTTGTTAAGAAAGAGATAGAAATACAATTTAACGTGCTGTGAACAGAGAAACTACAAATCAAAAGATACAGAAACAATGCATAAGCGAAAAACTTTCTTTATCAGGAATGTCACATTAACGTCGAACGACGTGATGAATCGATGGCCTAAAGACAGAAACTCTCCCTTAGGAATTGCGAAACCAACATTTACTCGACTGATAACAACTCTGCAATTAGCACATTACCTAAAGAAAACTAATAATTATTACAGTTCAACCATAAAGTGCCCCTGGAAGACACAAGGAAAGAAAGTGTGATCACACACGAACATTTGAAGCAGCAGAAAACTGTCAAGGACAGAGCACGCGCCTTCACACCAGCCGCGTGCCCGCGCAGCACTCTCTGTCCCCCTGAAGGCCAAAACACCTTCACTCGCCTGTTGAGAATAGAACTTTAGAAACTTAACACCAATCACAGCAGTATTCAATAATCAATAGTAACAAGATGCACTCAACGACAATACAGAATCTTAAAGAAATAAACACTCAGCGTTTAAAACTCACAGCACATTACTGCAACAACACCTTATCTCCCCAAGTTATTAATGTGGCAACTATAACAATTAAGCAAATTATAACAATGAAGCAAATTATAACAATGAAGCAAATCTGAGTTTAACTTAAAATGCTACGAATACTCAAAAGTCAAGGGATGATATGAGTCAGAACTTTTTCTTTTCTTCTCTTTCTTGATTCACACAAACTAGCAGGACTCCACACACATTGACAGACAAACAGAGACCGGTCCCACGCACCCACACCAAGTCGGTCGATCAAAGTTTTGTCAGTCACCGTTCAAATCTTCACATTTTTAAATTATCAATTTCTTTCATTTAGACTTTTAATTTTTCAGGAGATGTGTGTGTCGGCAATATATGGAATACAAAATGTGTTTTCCCTACAAGCCTTGTGATATGGTCTCTGACCAAAGCAACAGATGCTGACGTGTACTTTACCAGCTTCGCTGTGACCTCTCAATAATAATCTCCTGTGGCCAATTTCATAAACGAATTTGAATTTTCTTCTCAAAATGTCTTTATACTGAGGTCTCGGATAACTCCAAAGAGTTCTAAGCAGATATATAAAATGATATAAACATATATACTTAAAATGTGCTCCTCATAGAACTGGATTTTTTCATTTCAGAGTTTTTTTTGAAAGCCTGATTGATTCAATCGTTGAACTTTAATGTTCGCCAGTCAATCAATTATCAGTATTCGTTTTACTCCTTGACTAGTGAAAATAATTTTCACGTATGTTTAATGAGTCTAGTGTACCCCGTACTCCCGTCAGTGTTCCTCCCCCCAATGCATTGAAGGATGGCTGATAGAAGGCAAGAGGTACCATTGATGGTTGCTCAACAACCTACCCGCTTCTTTACAGCTATTAATTAATCCAGTTTGAATTCATCCGATTCACAATTGGCCGGAGCGCAGCGACTATAGTCCTTCTTAATTACCCCAAAAATACAACAACCACACAAGCCAGACCAACTGACCACAGCTGTCTGCTTTACAACTCACATAAGCTGCTGTTTACCCAATTTTATCCCAATTCAAACATATGGCTCCTCTTGGCCCAAAATTTCCCAAACAATTTCAGCAGCCCCCCTGCGCAGAGGAAAGCAATGGAAGGGCTTACCGAATACAGGATCCGTCTCTCTCCTGTGTTCTTTTAAATTTGGGGAAGCCGGAAGAAGCCGTCAGCTGTGCTCCACTAACAGAGATTAACTGCGTAATGGTAGGAACAAAATCCCACCTGCCGGCTTGTTACAGCTGATGTCGGTTGTCGGGGCACAGAGGACACGCTCCGCCGGGATCCAGATGCAAACTCTCACGAATTCGGGGTCACCATTATGTTGTGGAGAAATTAGAGTCGCATCCCGCGTTGGTCAGCCGTCCATTGGGGAGTTTATTGAACAAACCGTCACAGCAAATGTGCATACAGAATGTACAAAATGTCCGACGAGCTCATTTTGGGACACCCTTTTATACCGTTTTATCATAACAAGTGTACGTGGCCCTCTCTGGAGGCGCCTAGCTTTCGCAGTTTATCATAAACACGCTCATTCTAACTATCAACAATATTCTGAACCAGTCAACAAGGCCCAGGATGTAACTAGGCCAGAAGTCATGAGCATGTCATGACATCCTTCTCCCACAACAGCAGAGAAAGATGATAACAGACGAAGGTGAAGAAGGTGTACAGAAAAAGCTGGAAAATAGATTTCAGGAGAAAGAAGGTGGTGAGGATTGATGGGCTGAGGTGGGCTCTCTTTAGCCTCTGCAGGAAGGGCAGGCGCTGGTGAGCCTTTTTTACAGTGGACCAGGTGCGCAGCCACCAGGTGCGGTTGTCGGCTACGTGGACCCCCAGGAACTTGATAATGTGGGACGATCTCCACAGCAGTGTCCTCCATGTAGAGCGGCGTGTGCATGGGCCGTTTCCTCCTGAAGTCCATCAGCAGTTCTTTGGTTTTCTCCACATTCAGGAGCAGGTTGTTACTGCTTCAAGAATCTACAAAAAGTTTCAGCTCCTCTCTGTATAGCCAGCCTTCTTAGCTTTTATCTGATCTTTCATTTGAGACGATAAAAGCTTTGATGTTGTGTCCACAGAATCCAATATCCCTCTGTACTGTAAGGGAGTGCATGTCCCTCTGCACTGAGCCAGCTGGAAGCCAGCTTGTCTGGGCTGAGCTCCGTTAAAAGGGGACTCTCTGGACCAACCAGACAAACCCAAGAGCTCCCAGCTAATTTGTTCATGGTCTCTGCTAAAATGAACATCAGAGACGAGCAGGAGGTTTCCCCGAGAATATTTCGCCTTGTGAGTTCTGACGCTGCTTTTCTGCAGAATCAAATTTCTCCGGAAACTGAGAGAAGGAGAAAACATCCTGGGGTTAATCTGCTGCTTGCGTGGAGTTCCTTTAGTTCAGCAGGTGGTACCAGATGTGTTCAGATCCTAGGAAGAATGTGGACAAAAGGGTCCTGGACCACCTCTGCATGTGAATGTTTCCTCAGGGTGGTCTCAGTGTGCCACACCTGTACAAAGCGCTGTCCTTTTGGGATGTGTCGCCCCAGATGGATGCTAGCATCAGGTCTGAACAGGCCCAACTGAACAACCTGAACGATGGCTCTGTGTTGGATCTGATTGGAAAAAGAAGAATACTACACAAGAAATCCGATGGAGAAAACTAAATAATCAAACACCAAAGTGTTGTTTCAGTCAAAGGCTGCTTTTTTCTGCAACACAGAAGCTCATTCCTGCCAGCAGCAATAACTTCACACAGTGAGCTCTATCTCGTTCTGGTTAGCAGTCCTCCCTGCTGAAGGTCATCCGTTCCCTGTTTCAACAACTACTGTTTCAGTAGTTTTTTTGGCTCCACAGTACGGGTTCTCCTCCTGATCCTGGGTGCTATTGTAGTTGCCTAATCAGGAAAAATGATCAGTTCAGATCATCTGTAAGTGTGTCCATTACTGCCTTCATGAGTGTTGAAAGTCCAGAAGAACGTACGCCAACTGTTCCCTTCGGTGCTGGTCTGTGATCATGTTCTGTGTCTGCTGACGGTTTCAGGTGGAGCGCACGGGTCCGGCTCGCACTCGCTTTCCAGACGTCTACCATGAATTTGAATCTCTCCAGGCCCAGGTGAGACAGGCCGCCCAGGACTACATCAGCAGTCCACAGGGGGGAGCCATGCCTCTGGAGGTTAGGAACATTGAGGTGAGACCGTTTGTTTGATTTTCCCTACTGTAGAGGTGTGAAACTGTCTGATACAGATTATGTGTAGGACCACACGCATAACCGGCTCTTTGTTCCGTGCTGGACTCCTGTCTCAGGTGGCCCGGTCCCTTGGGATCCTGGATGAGGTGAACAGGATGAAGGTGGTTCCTGGGGCATCTCCCAGCTCCAGTTTGACCAATAAGAATGTGCGATATATGGGGGTAAGCATATTGTCAGTGGTATTAGAACTGTGCACCTGTCTGTTAGAGCTGGTAGTGCTACCACAGACTTTACTATAATGTCATTTTAAATGTTGCACAACATTAAGAAACGTAGTCTCCATTCAAATGGACCAAAAAATTGTGTAAAATTATGAATTATCATGAATTATTATTAATTATTACAGTGATATGTTTTGAGAAAACTAAGAGTCTATAAGAATATTAATGATATACCTCACTGCCTTTTAAAGAGATTTATGAAGGCAGTAACCAATGGATCTCTTGTCTGGAGAGAGATTCTATATCAGATCTTTAGTACTTTGATGAAAACAGCCGGACTCTGATGCAGATGAAGTCTGATTTACTGAGGAACTCTTTCAGAACTCTAAGATGTTGCCACCATCAAAGAGATTTAAGATGGAGAACAGCGTTGCAGTTCAACAGAATGGCACCGAGTCGCCACAAACAGGTACCAATACTTAACAACAACATGTGTTTCATTAGTAATCCATTCATTTCAGTAGCGGATGGGCCTGTTCTGTTGGGTTGACTTTTCTCACGTTTCATCCTGAGGTGGTTCTTCAGTAGCCTCCATCCCTCTGGTGAACTCTCCTCTGAAATCCTGCTCAGTCTCTGTGTCTCCTCTGGGGATTCCTGGAGGATCCAAACTGCCCCCTTCTGCTGATCCCACCTCCAGGTGAGCAGACCCCACCGCTTCCACTCATCTAATCTGTTCTGCTGGGCTCTGAATGTGTTTCTCATTGTCCTTCAGCTCCTGTGGCTCCACCTCAGCTAAGACCACCTCCAGCCAGGTCCCACCTCCTTCAGCCCCTATGGAGGCAGGTCCAGGCAAGGGCCAAGAGGAAGGGCCTCTGCTGGGACACCCACACCAGGTCTTAAGCACCACTGACATCACAGCCCAAATGACAGAGCTGGAGAACACCCTGAGTTCAAGTTCAGAGAGCACCACAAACACAAAGACGCCTGAGTCCAGCTTAATCCAGACCCCAGCTTTTCCTCAGTTCCAGCAGAGGGACTCCTCTCAGCCAGAGTCCGGCACATCAGAACCATGTGAGGCCAAAGAACTGCAAGAAGGACAGGAGATCTATATCGAGACGGAGGGCTTGACGGTCCAACTGGCAGAGCAGGGGTCAGATGGGATTGTCATTGTCAAGGGACCAGATGGGACCACCATGCACATTCAGACCCCAGATGGGGTCCCTCTGGAGGCAGTCCAGGCCCTACTGGGCATTGAGACAGATGGAACCAAAGCCCCTCAGTGAACCTTGAATGCAGTTCAGACAGATCAGGACAAAGCAGAACCAGAACTTGATCTGAAGTACATTATGAAGATGGGGGGCTTTTAAAGAGGAGCTTAGGTTGAGTGAACAGGTATGAGCATCACATTGTCCTAGAAATACAAATGCTAAAAAAAAAACTCTTAAAACAAGTTGGTGAAGAGCTGCCAGTCTGGATGGAGCACCAGAAGAGCTGCCAGTTTGTGCAATCAGTGGGTTCTGCTCAGAGGGGAACACTGTTCCCTGAAGGGTCCTCCCCAGCTCTGTGTGTGATGAACACTAAAGCCAGCGGGGGGTGGGATGTGCCTGCTTCCCACTGAAGGGGGGCCTACCTAACGCCTGGGGATAACAGGGAAAACTGCTCCCTTTATCTGCTGGAGCTGGACTTATGAGACTTGTTCTGTTCTTTCCAGTTTGGACTAAAGTTCCTGTTAAAAAGGAGATCTCCATCAGGATCAGGATCTGAGCTGTGTTCAAAGAACCAGAGGGACGCCCCTGCTCTTCAGGGTCCTCGTGACTTTGTGTTATGTTCAACACATTTCATTTCATGTGGTTTGTTGTTTCTGAGTGAGGAGTGTTTTATCTGATGATCAACAGGAAACTCAGATCTATACATAAGCTGATCAATAAATAATCACCTGTGCGTAACTCCTTCAGTATCCGAACATGAGCAACGTTTGTTACACAGAAGACCTGACAATCCGTCTGACCGCTGTGACTCAGCGCTTTGGACCGCCGTGACTCAGCGCTTTGGACCGCCGTGACTCAGCGCTTTGGACCGCCGTGACTCAGCGCTTTGGACCGCCGTGACATAGCGCTTTGGACCGCCGTGACATAGCGCTTTGGACCGCCGTGACTCAGCGCTTTGGACCGCCGTGACTCAGCGCTTTGGACCGCCGTGACTCAGCGCTTTGGACCGCCGTGACTCAGCGCTTTGGACCGCCGTGACATAGCGCTTTGGACCGCCGTGACTCAGCGCTTTGGACCGCCGTGACATAGCACTTTGGCCTGCCGTGACTCAGCGCTTTGGTCTGCCGTGACTCAGCGCTTTGGACCGCCGTGACTCAGCGTTTTGGACCGCCGTGACTCAGCGCTTTGGACCGCCGTGACATAGCGCTTTGGACCGCCGTGACATAGCGCTTTGGCCTGCCGTGACTCAGCGCTTTGGTCTGCCGTGACTCAGCGCTTTGGCCTGCCGTGACTCAGCGCTTTGGTCTGCCGTGACTCAGCGCTTTGGACCGCCGTGACTCAGCGCTTTGGACCGCCGTGACTCAGCGCTTTGGACCGCCGTGACATAGCGCTTTGGACCGCCGTGACATAGCGCTTTGGCCTGCCGTGACTCAGCGCTTTGGTCTGCCGTGACTCAGCGCTTTGGTCTGCCGTGACTCAGCGCTTTGGACCGCCGTGACTCAGCGCTTTGGACCGCCGTGACTCAGCGCTTTGGACCGCCGTGACTCAGCAGGGAGGAGCAAACAGGATCATGACTCGTCTGCGCTCGGCTCGTTTCATTGGTGCGTTGAGCTCTCAGCTGTGATGTCATCAGCTGGTTTTTAAAGGACGATGGTGTAATTGTATATTTGTAAACTTGTTTTCTGTGTTTCCATATTTGGACTTCTTCATTTAAAACTAGAAGATGATTGGTTGAATGTTTATATGTAGATAAATATGAAGAACAAAGTTTAAAAGAGTTTCACTATTTTATTACTTTTTATAAAACTTCAAAGTTTTTGAACTAAAACTGAAGGTTTGGGAGTCAATGTGAACTTAAAACAGTTTGGAGGAACTTGTTTGTTCTTTTGATGGTTCAAGTGGAGAATGCATTAAATACTCTTCATGTTCCTCCAATAAACCCATGTGTCATGTTGGGCTCAGTTTAATGATTCCAGTTACCACATCCCAACCGGGTCTGTATCCACTCTGAACACGTCTCCATCTCAGCTCTCATCTGATCAGATTTAGCTCACTAATACATTTCAAACTCATTTTCTCACGAGTGAACTGCAGAAGAAAAACAAAAACTTGAACAACAAAGCTGAAAATTTAAACGTTTATTTCATGTCAGCAATCAAACATTCACTTAAACCTGTTAAAAAGAACAGAATAGTGTGAGTGACTGAAACATATCAGGTGACCCTCATATGGAACCTCAGAGTTGGCGATGGCCGGTCTCCAGCAGCAGAGCTTCCAGCGTCAGTCTGGTCTGAGTGGGGATGAAGGGCTGGTGGAGCCAGCAGGACAGGTAGACCACGCACAGCTCAGAGGTTGTGCTGTGGGCAATCTCCTGCACAATTATCTGCTTCAACTGGAGCTCCTGACTGAAGGCGGCCAACAAGGCCCGAGTGGACTCCTCTGAAACAACAAATATCACACACCACAACGAAGGAGGGTTAGTGGAGCATGTTGAGCCTAAAATCCACGGAAACAGCTCTGATTACACACTCCCGACATGGAGAGACCGGACTGCTGGGACCACATTCAGAGATGATGAACATGTTTTCATACTCAACAGTGAGTGACACATTATTACCAGCTGTGGCTGGATTATTGCTAAAGAGTCTTAGCTGGGTGCACATGACCGATTCAAACCAATTCAGTTTATTTATACAGCGCCAATTGGAGTTCAATTCATTATAATCATAATTTTAAAATAATCCAATTCATTCATATAGAGCCAATTCAAAAACAATTTCCTAGCTAAGGAAACCAACAGATTGCACTGAAAACTTTTGTTTTTCGGTCCAATCTCCCGGCCTGAGCGTGCCTGAGGCGACTGTGGAGAGAAACGACTCCCTTTTAACAGGAAGAAACCTCTGGCAGAACCAGAACCAGGAAGGGTGGCCATCCGCCTCCACCAGCTGGGGTCATTGTCATGACATTATGTAAAAGATCCAGAAGTGCATGCTGGACCTGTGATGAACAGCTTCCAAAGACCACCAGGAGTCTGATCCTGGTGGTCCTTTTTATGTTGAGCACCTTTTTCAGGTCCCTTGTGATCCAGGGTTTGTTTTTTGGGAAATCTCCTCACTGTCCTTGTGAGAATAATGCTCTCCATGCAGAAGTTAACATGCTCTGTTACACATTCAGTCATGACACTAATATCTTCTCCATGTGGCTCAGAAAGGGCTTTCCAGTCTCCAAGCATCCCTGCAGCTTCTCTTCAGTTTCCTGAGACCACTTTTTCAAAGTCTGTGTGGTACGGTTACTGTCTGACAATGGGTGTATAGTTGGAGGTGAGGAGAACCAGATTGTGGTCTGATTTTCCCAATGGAGGACGAGTTGAGGAACTGTATGCATCTTTAACTTTGCATAGAATAAATTAAACTTTATTTTCTCCGATCGAGCAGTTGGCAACATGCTGAAAGGTTGGAAGGGGAGCTGAGAGGGAGACTTGGGTGAAAATGTTTTCAACAACGGAGCTGAAGATAATACAGAGTGTCGGCAGCGGTATGACAATAGTAAATGGACTATATATATATATATATATATATATTTTTTTTTTTCTAGTCTAGTTGACCACTAATAGCACTTTTACACTACAAGTTGCATTCACAAACACACACTGATACCATGTAATGTAAACTCAGAGCAGTTCTATGTCCCTGGTACAGATATTCTCCCTAACAGTTACATGTCCACAGTTACACCATCAGTTATGAAGTAATACGCCACCTTTGCTTATGCAGCTGCCTCTGATGTCTCTCTTGGCGGATATTATCTTATAGCTATGTAGAGAGGCATTGGATTCTTGTATATGCTCCTTCAGCCACGTCTCAGTGAAACACAATACTGCTTTCTCAATATTCTTGCTTTTTATTTTATTTGCAAGTAATTTGACATGACCATCAGTATCGAAGGAAGACCCAGCATGATCTCCCTTCACCTGTTCCTCCGTCCTGCCCTGGCAGACATCCATGGTGTTTTCTCTTCAAATCGTCAAAGATTTGGGAACTTTTGGAGGCTTTAGTTTCCATTTGGAAGGTTCAATCAACTGCTCTCATTAGTAAATGCTTGTAATTCATGTTCTGTCATCAATCACATTGCTACAAAGCTGGCCCTTATGGAAGAGAGGTCATGCAGCTTGAAAGAGCTGGAGCAATTCTGCACTGAGGAATGGAGAAAAGTCCAACGGGATAGTTGTGACGAACAATCCAGGAGGACTGCAGCTGGAGCTGCTGAGAAATGGTGCTGTTCTAAGTATGAGAACTTGACAAAGGTTCTAAAAAAAAGAAAAGAACCAATAACCCTTTTTCAAAAGGTTTTTAATTCGCCCTTGACAGCATTAATTTTCCTAAAACATCATAAGCTTTATTGGTAGCTAAGAAATAGAATAGCTTGGCTTTATTTTGAACACATAATTGACAAAATGGGCTTTCATTGAGGTTTTAAGTGCTGGATCTAAATAGTCCATAAGTTCCATTTTGAATGTAACAAAGGACAGGATGAAAAGGGCTACTAGAACCACCCTGTACCCCCCACCCCCCCCCGCGCTGTGTGAGAAGCTTCAGAAACAGAAATGGATGCATCCTAAACTATCTGACTACCTGACAAACAGAGCCCAGTTAATGAGGCTGAAGGGTTGTGTGTCTGAGAAGGTGGTCCGCAGCACAGGAGCACCACAGGGGACTGTACTCTCACCGTTTCTCTTCTCTCTTTACACCTCAACTCAGTGGTTTTCAGTTACCAACTCAAGTTTCCATACCAGAGTAAATAAATTCAGAGACTAGGGTGAGTGTGCTGATGTCATTCAGGTGGGCTGCTGGTAGACTAACCAAATTCTTTGGTGGTCCAGCTGTGACACAGTGGAAACTTTCTTCCGTCAAGACCGAATTGAAACTCCTCCAGCTGCTGAATGCCTTGCTGTGACACCATCAGACGCTCCATCTTTGACACCACAGCAACCTGGTCAGAGAAAACAACATGAAGATAAGACAGAAATCTTTGAGATGTTTCTGCTGGAAAAGGCTCCAGCTGCCATGCAATCCTGCATAGGAAGAAGTGAGTGTTGGCAATGAATAGATAACCATTTGTTGAAACATTATGTAACACTAGAAAAGAGCCAGATGTTAACATGCATTAGATGAGATGAGTTTTATATACCAAAGGCACACAAGTGAACACGTGTATGCAGAAGCAGTTTAGGTGTGTGTGTGTGCAGGTATGAAGGTATGAGCGGATATCATTATGTACTTACTCTGTTCTGTATTAGCTGCCTATTTTTGATGTGCGAAGTCTGTTATTAGAGTCAATTCTTAATCGTATACTACTTGTTCCTGTATAGAGCACCAGGGCAAATGCAGAATCTATGCTTGTGAAAACGCTCAACACATTCTACGCTTGCTTTGACGTGATGCTCATGTTAGCCACCCAACGAGCAACAGCCTGGACCCAGACCTCATCAGTATAGAAAGCAGGATCATCTTGAAAAGAGCCCATGGTGTGCAGGACTCTGCAGGGAGAGAAGAGAGTCAGATGGCAGCCATAGGTGACCGCTACACTGCTGTGCTGACCAGCTGTCCGGGGTCTTCACCTTCAATGAGTACCCTTCCAAACCCATGGTGCTTTAAAAGAAATAAGCATAATCCCAGTACCAATGAGCAGTAGTTCCACCTACCTGAATGATTACCAGTCTGTTCAAACTATGTTGCTAATAATGAGGACGATCCCCTAATTAGGGGCATCATTTTCTCTTCCATCCCCAGCTCCACTGTCCCACTCCAGATCCCCTACTACAGAAACAGATAGACTAATGACATCATCTCCCACATCCTGCACACCTCACTCACTCACGTGGACATTAAAAATAGAATCAATGTGTGACTGGCTCCAGTGATTACAGTTCAGCTTCCAGCTCCACAGAGAGCATTTAAAAAAAAAAAAAAAAAAAAAAATCAAGGGACTTAAGACTCAGTAACTCTCAGTGTGAAAAGGTCCTGGATTTCACATGGAGACCACAGGTAGTACAAGCTGGTAACTGGATGACACTAAGGTGCCGTTTACACATACCCGGGTATTTTGAAAAACGAAGACCTTTCCCTTCATTTGTGCCTTTCGTTTATACACAAACGGAGTTTTTTCCTCCGAAAACGAAGCTAAAAAAAAACTTCGGCAAAAGTGGAGATTTTTTAAAAACTCCGTTTAGCGTTTGTGTGTAAACTGGTTGAAAGAGACGAAAACGGAGTTTTGTGAATGGAATGAGGAGTTGTCGTCATAGTACAGAGCCCCGCCCCTATCCGCCATGTTGGCAGGATGCTAGCGTGATAACGCCATTCATTGTTTATCTGGCAAGCATGGAGGTACTAGCAGCATTTCTGTTGTTGAGAGCTATACTCGCTTGTGTGATTTTGAAAATTACAGTCATACAATGTATTGAACAATAAAGAAATTTTTCACGGCTTTAGCAGTTTTATAGTCCAGCGCAACGTGTAAAAGTAGCTCAGTCTCGCTATCAGTCCACACACATGAGCCTGGCGCCATAATTTCTTCTTGAAAAGGATCCGGAAGTTCTTCCTGTCAGCGGTTCTCTATTAGGCTTCTGATTGTCTTGTGTGGAATTCTCATTGTTCTAACATTGCCACCGTCAGGCTTGGCGTAATTTAACAGCTCCTGATAGCGTATTTATGCTGATCAATGTAGACGTGGTTTTTTTAAAAAACGGGGCTGTGTGCACCTAGTTTTTTTTGAAAACGAAGGTTAGAAAATATGCGTTTATCAAAATACCCGGGTATGTGTAAACAGCACCAGAGACTATGCGGGCACAAACAACTAACTTTATTTACTTTATTTTTATATTTTATAATTAGCTTGTGTGCCTTATTGATCGTTGCAATCTTTTCAAAATGTCAAAATTCTATTTTTAGTTCTTGTGCACCATCTTCAATGGGTGATTCCCCACATTTCTGCATGGCATAATATGTTTAAACCTGAACAGGTGAACCGCCCCAGCAGCTGTGCATACTGGTGTATGCATAATTATGATTACAATGAATTGAATTCCAATTGGCTTGAATTGGACTTTATTATCTAAGTGCCTTGAGATGACATTTGTTGTATTTGGCGCTATATAAATAAAACTGAAATGAATTGAATTGGTGTCATTCCCTACGGTGGGACTGTGTTACACTTGAATTGTTTTATACCCGACAATACCTGAAAATGTTTGTTAAAAACTTTGACGAGCTACCTATTTTGAGAAGCGCTAGTTACTAAGGATAACAAGGGTAACAGTAACAGCTCGGGGAAGTAATGGATTTTGGTTAGATTATTTTTATTACTTTTTGAACACTTCCCGAAGTATTCCCGCGCCATACCTTTGTTCGGTACTGGCTAGAAATGTTTTTGTTCTGTGTTTACTCAGTTTGTTCCAGGGGGTTTAAGGGAGTTCATGGGAAGGTGTGGTGGGGGGGACACACACTGGACTTAGCCATCTAGCCAGTGTAAAATCACAACTTGAAGGTGGACTAATTGATACAGATATTTACTCTGTAATGATGATCTGTAAACCAGAGAGAGAAGGAGAGGTCTAACTTTAGCTAGCTGGAATGGACTGAACAACCCGATAAAAAGAGGTAAAGTCTTTGCTCATCTTAAATCATTAGCACCAGATCTGATATTCTTACAAGAAACCCATTTGAAAAAGGACTCTCATATCAGATTGGAGGAAGTGGCCGGGGACAGGGCAACGTCTGGGGGTCTCTGCTCAAGCTGCTGCCCCCGCGACCCCATCTCTGGAAAATCAGCAAGATAATGAATGAATGGATGGATGGATGGATGGATGGATGAAGCCCCTTTTTAGAGAAATTAGTGCAGCCAGACCAGATTGGTTTTATACCAAGGAGAAATTCTTTTTTCAATCTTAGACGATTATGCTACTTCCCGAGCAAAAGAAGAGTTAGCCATTCTGTCACTCGATGCTGAGAAGGCGTTTGACCAAGTTGAGTGGCCTTATCTATTTGAAATTTGAAAGAGATTGAATTTATTTTAATGGTGAAACTTCTCTATAACAACCTGGATATGTTGAACCTGCTCTGTAGAACTGAGCCCAGGTTTAGAGTAATAATCGCAGATGGACTGTACTGCTAAGAAGACACTGCAACTCCACTATTTTCATGTTCATGTTTTACCCAAACAAAAAGAAAGAAAGGACAGGTTACTCATCATGCAGGACCATTGCTGTGTGATGGGCCGCATGCTTCTCATCTCTTAATCTGAAGAGATTTTTTTTTACTTGGTAAAAAGTTGAATTAAGCATTACCATTTTGGTGATGGAATCTTGAAGTTTAAAGCATTCATCTTGCAGCTCTGCAGCTCCAACCATATGCTGCAATGTAGCTGATGGAGGTGGTGAAGATTTACCCACCATCAGCTGATCACTCTGAAATCTGAAGAAGAGAAAACTTGTTTAAAAACACTTGATAACCCTTGAACAGTGGTGGGTGCTCTGATGATTCATAACTGGCATATATTTGAGTTTAACTGCATCATTAGGTAAATAAATAGCAGCACTGCCCATGCTTTCCTAGGTGAAAAATAAGATCAGCTGAGCCACATTGTTAAATGTCACAGCCCATCTTTTACATAACATCGTGTTGAAAGAGTGTGTTCAGCCAGAGGCTTCCAGAGCTCTGCTGTAACACAGATAGTTTTTTTTCCATTTCATTTCATTTAATGATTATTTAATACCATTGTGGACACCCTAGGTGTTTCACTTCCACTTCAGTCTGCTGTCCACGTATCTCAGAGTCTAGCTGAGTGTATCTGGAGCTGACAGGACTTAGTTGTTCTGCAGGTCTGAGGTGTACAGAGTGGACAGAACAGCCCCCTGTGGTGCTCCTGTGCTGCTGACCACCTTTTCAGACACACAACCCTTCAGTCTCACTAACTGAGCTCTGTTTGTCAGGTAATCCAGGTGGTTGTGGAGGCATCCACCTGTTTTTTATGCAGCTTCTTACAGGCTGTACTGTATCAAAAAGCACTGCAGGAGTCAGAAAACATGATCCTCACAGTGCTGCCTGCTGTGTCCAGATGAGTTCAGATCACTGAAGCAGGTAGATGATGGAACCTCCAACACCAGCCCCAGGATGATAAGCAAACTGTAGTGGCTTCTGAAAGGTGTTCACTTGCTCACTGAGGTGAGCCTATAACAGTCTCTACAGGACTTTAATGAAGTGGGATGTGAGGACAGCTGGAACAAGCAGGATGTCTTCCACAGCACTGGAACTTCCTCTTGACTCACGCTAAGGTTTAAGAGGGGCTGTACAATCCCACAAAGCTGTTCTGCGCAGGCTTTTAGGACCCCGGGGCTGATAACTTTTGATTGGAAGTGAGGAGAACCAGATTGTAGTCTGATTTTTCTAAAGGGGGACAGTTCAGAGGAGCTGCATATACCTTTCCCATTACAATATAATAAATCCAACTTTTTATTTGACTCTATTGGAGCAGGGAAAGCAGCTCCATTGTCTTCTGAATGTGATTTCTCTCTGTATCACTGACAAACTCACCGTCTCATGCTGATAATCTTTGCTGCTACATTGAAGCCGTCTTCATTCAGTTTGTCCCACCTCAACATCAGGTTGTGCCAATCGGCTGCATTGTCTTTGAGTTTTCTAGCACTTCCTGTGAACACAGAGCACTTCCTGTTTGATGAAGTCACTGTGATGTCACCAAAGTCACCCAAGAAAAGAGTAACGTTGGTTTTTAAAAAACAATTTCATACAGTGAAGAGATATCTCTCAGTGGGCCGGCATCATTTACAGCTGTGCACCAGCAGCTGGATACCAAGCCACCTCGGTCACATGGCCGATACTAACACAACGTGGTCCTTAGATGTTGACAATAAGTAAGATTATATGGATGAATAAAGTCTGACTTAACCAGCATATTATTCCTGGGCACTTTTCTTTGTACACATCACAGCCATCATCCAAGAAATATACGATTGCATCTGCAGCGCTGCTGAGAGGTACGAGGGAAGGAAGTAGTTCTCACCATTCATTTTTCCTTTCTTCTGCTTTCATTGAATTATAGAAACCTTCTGAAGTGTTGGAGTCCTGTTTGGACTGAAAGAAGATTGAGATGAAACAGGATGTATTGAAGAAAACAAAATAAAAGAATCATATTGCCAGAAGGATTCAAAACTCCGCTAAAGTGTTGGATATCTCACTATGACATCATCTTAAAGGGGATAGAGAATCAAAATCATCTTTTTCACGTTTTTGGTGTTAGTTCTGAGTCTCCCCGCTGTGGGGAGTACACACGAAGTGCCAGCAAGTGTCAGAACCTCTGTTTCAAGTACTCCCCTTTTTTTTTTGTGACAAACTTTTTATTGAACAGTTCAAACACATTACAAAAACAGCGCCACTGCCTTACCATCAAAGACTTTTAAAGAGAGAAAGAAAATAAAATATATATATATACATACATACATACATATATATACATACACACATACCTACACACATATATACACACATACACATAATAAGTGCATGTGCATACACACCATGCGCACAAGTAAACCAAAAGATGAGAGGTAGAGGATAGAAAGTGAGCTGACCTACAGAGACAACATAAGCAGAAAACACCTTATATACGAGCAAGCAACGTTATGTCAGACAGAGATCCAATAAGAGCGTCCCAGGTCTGTACAGTAGATATTCGCGCTTCGCGTACGACAGCCAATGACCTTTCTAAAACAGCAATGTCTCTAAAGCGATTTAGCCATTCCTTTGCCGATGGGATGTCTGGAGAAAACCATGAGTTTATTATAGTCTTTTTAGCGGCAGTCAGACCTGCGAATATAACTTTCCTCTGAGCCAATCTGGTATTACCGCTAAGAATGGAGTCATCATTAAATAAAAGTAGAGGGAGGTGCATAGGAATGGGAAATCCTAAAATATTTTCAAGGCAACTATGCACCTTGGACCAAAAGTCATATACAGGGGGACACTCCCAGAAAATATGGAGATATGTGCCAACCGTGTTCTGATCACATTCTGTACAGTTGGGATTATCTGTCAGTTTCATGGTAAAGCGTCTGTATGGTGTGATATAAAATTTGTGCACAAACTTGTAATGAATAAGCTGATGTGCTGGATTCCTTGATGAGATGGGTATGTTTGTCCAAATATTGTCCCAGTCCAGATCATAACCCTGACCCTCAAGTTCACGATTCCAAGAACTGATCACTCCCAAAGGTTTAACACCCTTAGATAGCAGTTCATTGTAGATAACTGACACTAATCCAGTAGAGGGCGTTTGAGAGGAAATCCAGATGTCCAACGGATGAGAGGGTAAAGGTGAGTCCCATGGGACTCCATGGGCACGGATTGCAGATCTCAACTGGAGATACAGAAACCAAGGAAACCCAGGGAGAGAATAACGTTCTTTACGCTCTTGGAGTGAAGTCCAACCATTTCTGTCATACAGATCTTGGAGAGTGTGAATTCCTCCAGAAGCCCAGCTGTTATTAAAATAGGGACTAGAATGCTGTAATAAATTATAGTTATACCAAACAGGAGAGCGGTCACAGAGCTTTACATTACATCCCATATGTTTCTGAACAGAAAACCAAATTTTCAAGGAGTTTCCTATAATCGGCCCAAACTTTCTACATACAGATCTAGGTTTCAACCCACAGAACAGTATGTCTGTCAATCTATGTGGCTTTACCATCCCTTCCTCTATCTGTCGCCAGGGAGTGACAACATTTTCATTGCACCAAACTGTCAAATGTTTTATTTGAAATGCCCAGTAGTATAATTTAAAATCAGGTACTGCCAAGCCTCCAGAGTGTTTTGGTCGCTGTAACGTGCGTAGGCGAATACGAGCTCTTTTATCATTCCATATGAATTTAGTAGTCGTACTCCCCTTTTTTGAATAGCCCCCAAGTTCCAATCCGTTTTTGTGAAAAAGTGATGTCACTTTTTCAGCAATCACCCCCCCACACCCAAGTCCACAGCCACCCCGTTTCAGACACTCCCCTTCGGCGAGAAACAGGAACAGGTGAGCCTTCCAAGGCTGTGAAAGCGGACTACGATCGTTACATATTCTTCCCCCGGAAAGCAATGTTCGCGATCAATGGCTTTTATTTATTTTTAACAGCATCCCCAACCGCCGACTTTTCCTTTGCTCTGCGCATTTCACGGAGTACAGTTTCACAAACCTTGCATGATTCCGAGCAGCTCAGTAGATGGTCTGTTCCGACAGGGACAGACACAGACTGCAGCGAGCTGTGGCTCCGCTGAGACGGTGATCGGCTGCACGTCTCCAGGACTATGGGGCGAGCAGGTCGGATCACAGCTGACCCTTCTCTATTTGCACCACTCCCCTCGGGCAGGAGGCTTCGGTCCCTTCGGACCAGAACCTCCCGTCACAAAAACAGTTTTTTCCCCCTTGCAGTTGGACTTATGAACACTTCATAATCACCTCATAACCTGCCCCAGTCACTTTACCATCATTAAAATTGCACTAATGAAGCTGCACTGTTGTTGCTCTGTATATTGGATACTGTGTATTGTTGTACACACCTTGTACATTTTACATTCATATATTTTTATTCTTTATTTTTTATTATTATATCCTATGTTACATGTTTGCACCTTACGCCGCAGCAAATTCCTAGTTAGTGAACACTGTTCACTAACAATGGCAATAAAACGAATTCTGATTCTGAACAAATTCAACCCCAGCAATCAGTACAGCCTGTAAGTATCACATTTTATTTTGTTTTAAATGTGTGTTATGCCATACTCCTGTTATAAGAATTGCACGTTAGCTCTGGCTTGTTCATCTAAAGGGAATGAGCTTTCTTTCCAGTCAGTGTATTACTCTATAGCTCTGTTTTCAGTGAGAGCAAGGGCAGCCGATCAAGCAACGGCAACCGAATAGCGCCAACACCTACCTGCATTTCATAATGAGGTTGCCAGATAAGCTCTGAAACGACGCCAATAAGGGAAAAAGACGCATTCTAAACCCAGCATATCACATCACAGAACAAGGATTAATGCCCCTTTCAACCTTTCTCTATCACCTTTAAGCTTTACAACCGCGTACAGCCAGTTCTGTCTCTGAAGCGTGATGAACTTATGACCACTGAGGCAGAAATGTGCACATGAAATTACACAATCTGGACTTCTGTTTTATGTCTCTTTTAAAAGTTATAGATTCAACTTTTTAACTCAGTCAGAGATCAAGGATAGGATACATTACATGCTTTCTGCTGATTGGCCAAAAGTATTAGGACACCTAAATATTACACCCAAAATGTAATCGGACCATTGTCTCAGAGCTGTGATCATTGACATGAAGTGTGGGCTGCATTGGGGAGTATATAGCTGCCTATTAGCTGCCTACTAGCTGCCTACTAGCTGCCTATTAGCTGCCTATTAGCTGCATATTAGCTGCATATTACTGTACGTGTGGGAGGACCCAGCATGACGGACCATTTGAAACTTCACAGAGAAACATTTGTCCTGGACAGTGGTAATGTTCATCCTCTCAGAAGGGTTCTGTCTGTCCTGGTTCTGGGGAAACATTGATCTCTTCATGTGGGAGTAAAACTAGATCTAGGTTTAAAGTGAGTTAGATCACTAAGCCAGAGCTTTAAAAACTCACTACAGCACACTGAAAGAATCGGAAAGAGCCTTGTGTGTCTGCCAGTGGAAGTTTTTCTAAGTTTCTTTGCTAAATCAAAATCTGCTGTTGTGCAAGTGACTGAAACCCATCCGTGGGGAAACCGGTTGGGCCATCGGAAACAATCAGAGTAATCAGGGGCTGTGAACGGGCGTCTCCCCTCTCTGAAACCACTTCTTGGTTAACTATCAGTGGGCGGTCTCAGCCAAGTCCAATTAGCCAACACGTGAAAAGCTGTGTCCAATTGTGCGCACAGCATAACATAAGGGGCTACGCCTGAAGCGTCAGGACATTCTCGTGTCAGGACATTCTCGTGTCAGGACATTCTCGTGTCAGACATTCTCGGGTAAAGACATTCTCGGGTAAAGACATTCTCGGGTCAGGACATCCTCGGGTCAGGACATCCTCGGGTCAGGACATCCTCGGGTCAGGACATTCTCGTGTCAGGACATTCTCGTGTAAAGACGTGTGTCTACCTGTGCGTGTCTACAGAGCAAGGTCACTGAACGAGGCAAACCTGTCCCACTGCCTCATCCATGTCGATCCGGCCTCACCACCTGCTTTAGAATGTGCCTCAATCCCATTCCTGTGGTCTCCGGCTCGCGTAGAAGGTTTCAGACAACCAAACGCCACCTTAATAACCTCCACTCTCTAAAACACGGACTCTACTCTGTGACACTCCCGTGTCTGTGGGGTTGTGGAATTGCCAATCGACAGTAAACAAAGCAGACTTCATCACAGCGTATGCCAACCACCTGTCACTTTACATCCTGGCTCTCACTGAGACCTGTATTAAACCTGAAAACAATGCCACCACGGCTGCACTTTGGACCAACCACACATTCTCCCACACCTCTGGTCCATCTGGGGGTTCAGACAACAACCTGGTCCTGAACAGTGTTGGGAGTAACAGCGTTTAAGTATAACAGCGTTACTAACGGCGTTATTTTTCCAGTAACGGAGTAATCTAATTAATTACTTTTCCCATTGTTACAACACCGTTATCGTTACTGAGAATATAAAGTGGCGCGTTACTACAATTTGGTTGTAGGCTTTAGGCTACACATCAGCTGCATGCTGCCTGGAGAGAGCAGGGGTGGGGATGATGACACCATTGCAAATGCGATGATGATGATTGGCTGGGTGGGCAGATGACACACAAGACAGCGAATGGCGACGAGCCAGGGAAGTTCAAAGGTAGTGTTCTCTAACTGGAAGTATCGGTACTACTTCTCACTCGTGGAGATAAAAGAATGTGTATGTAACATGCACGCTATGCCCAGGGAAAAAAACTTTATCCACGTCTGCCTCAAGTAACTCAAATCTAATGAAGCACCTTACATCAACCCATGCGAATATGAAGCACTTGTTGCTTCTGCAGCTGCTAACCCAATCCCAAGCCCAAAGAGAGCTAACTAACCCAACCCCAAGCCCAAATGCAGTTAGCTAACCCAACCCCAAGCCCAAAGGCAGCTAGCTAACCCATCCCCAAGCCCAAATGCAGCTAGCTAACCCAAGCCCAAAGGCAGCTAGCTAACCCAACCCCAAGCCCAAAGGCAGCTAGCTAACCCAACCCCAAATCCAAACGCAGCTAGCTAACCCAACCCCAAGCCCAAATGCAGCTAGCTAACCCAACCCCAAACGCAGCTAGCTAACCCAACCCCAAGCCCAAATGCAGCTAGCTAACCCAACCCTAAGCCCAAATGCAGCTAGCTAACCCAACCCCAAAGGCAGCTAGCTAACCCAACCCCAAGCCCAAATGCAGCTAGCTAACCCATCCCCAAGCCCAAATGCAGCTAGCTAACCCAACCCCAAAGGCAGCTAGCTAACCCAACCCCAAGCCCAAAGGCAGCTAGCTAACCCAACCCCAAGCCCAAAGGCAGCTGCTAACCCAACCCCAAAGGCAGCTAGCTAACCCAACCCCAAGCCCAAAGGCAGCTAGCTAACCCAACCCCAAGCCCAAAGGCAGCTGCTAACCCAACCCCAAGCCCAAATGCAGCTAGCTAACCCAACCCCAAAGGCAGCTAGCTAACCCAAACCCCAAAGGCAGCTAGCTAACCCAACCCCAAGCCCAAAGGCAGCTAGCTAACCCAACCCCAAGCCCAAAGGCAGCTAGCTAACCCAAGCCCAAGCCCAAAGGCAGCTAGCTAACCCAACCCCAAGCCCAAAGGCATCTAGCTAACCCAACCCCAAGCCCAAACGCAGCTAGCTAACCCAACCCCAAGCCCAAACGCAGCTAGCTAACCCAAGCCCAAAGGCAGCTAGCTAACCCAACCCCAAGCCCAAAGGCAGCTAGCTAACCCAACCCCAAGCCCAAAGGCATCTAGCTAACCCAACCCCAAACGCAGCTAGCTAACCCAACCCCAAGCCCAAACGCAGCTAGCTAACCCAAGCCCAAATGCAGCTAGCTAACCCAACCCCAAGCCCAAATGCAGCTAGCTAACCCAAGCCCAAATGCAGCTAGCTAACCCAACCCCAAATGCAGCTAGCTAACCCAAGCCCAAGCCCAAACGCAGCTAGCTAACCCAACCCCAAGCCCAAACGCAGCTAGCTAACCCAAGCCCAAATGCAGCTAGCTAACCCAACCCCAAGCCCAAATGCAGCTAGCTAACCCAACCCCAAATGCAGCTAGCTAACCCAACCCCAGGCCCAAATGCAGCTAGCGTGAGCCCCAGCGAAGGAGGCGGAGCCACTCGAAAACAAACAACACTCCATTTTTCAGGTCAGAAACAGGTGACCAACATCACCATTTTATATTCAATATTTATGTTTTTATTTCTATGCATCATATGGCCGGCTGCAATCTCTTGAGTTCAAATAAATACCGAATGTTCTAAATGACTATATAGTGTTTTTATTCTTCAATCAGTTAATATAAACATATTTGATGTTAAAGATTTTATAGAACGTAACAGCGTTATAGAACATAAAAAATAACGCCACAGTTACTTTGCTGAGTAACTAATTACTTTTACAATGTGGTAACTGAGTTACTAACTCAATTACTTTTTGGGAGCAGTAACTAGTAACTGTAACAAAATACTTTTTAAAAGTAACTTGACCAACACTGGTCCTGAACACCAGCAAGACCAAGGAGGTCATTGTGGACTTCAGGAGATCCAGGAAGACAGAACACAGCCCTCTCCTCATTCATGGGGCGAGGTGGAGCGGGTGGACAGCATCAAGTTCCTGGGCATCAGCATCACATCTGACCTCACTTGGTCCATGCACATATCCCACCTGGTGAAGAAGGCCCAACAAAGGCTCTTCTTCCTGAGGAAGCTGAAGAGGACTGGACTCTCCCCTCAGCTTCTGACAAACTTCCACAGAGCATCCTCTGTCTCAGTGGGAGCTGCACTGCACAGGACAGGAAGGACTTGGAGTCCTCTACCACACCTGGACTCGATATACGACAGCCGGTTCCAAAGGAGGGCCGGTGGTATAGCCACAGACTCCACCCACCCAGGACACCAACAGTTTGTGCCTCTTCCATCCAGAAAGAGGTACAGGAGTACCAAAACCCACACCAACAGACTGAGACACAGCTTCTTCCCCAGAGCTGTACAATCCATCACCCCCCACCCCCACCCCCACCCATAGACTGATTAACCCCTGCAGACAGATACTGCACTGCACTTTTATTTGACTGACTTACTTATGCTGCAACATGTGCAATACAGTCACAAAACAATAGGATTGCACTGCAACTTTTTACTTTACTATTTTTATTCTTTTTTGTATAACTTAGATGTCTTTATACTGTGTGCCTTATATCTTTTGTGTATCCCAAGCCTAGAGCTCCTGAACTAAATTTCATTATGCCTGCATAGTGACAATAAAGATGCTTGATTCTTGAAGTGATCTACAAAAGGGTTCCAGATATGATAAAATGTATCTTCACACCCTCTCAATGAGAATTGAATTTTTTCTAAATGCAGATGTTGCATAACATCTTTCAAAAAGGCAGAGTGAGTCGGGGGTCGACTCACTCTGCCTTTCACATGGCGCCGCTGTCGCTATGGAAACGGCAGGAAACAAGCACGTCTCCCATGAGTCTGAGCAGTTATTAATAACAACAACACTAATGATAATATTATTAATGAAAGACCCCCATTCCTGTGGGGGTCTCACTCTTGCCTGCATCCATAACTTGAGAGCCCTGGGGGGGGGGGCTTTGGGGCTCTGGCTCTTAGAGCACATGGAAAACACTTGTGATTGGACATGAATATTCAGACTGCCAGGTGAGTCCTCATCTGGAAACGTGTAGTGACCCTCTCCGTGGGAGTGACGTCATCACGTTGTCTGACGTGTAGGACTGACACACGGTGATCACTGTGGATTCTGCCACAGCCCTTTTACAGACAGCCGTTCCACTTCCTATTCGCCCCATTATAAAAAAATTTGGCTGCAGTTCAGTTGATTTTGTCTGGGGGCGCTGGCGAGCGAGTGCAGAATGACCATTGGCCATAGGGCTGGCGCTAATAACTCAAAAAATGTCCCCGCTAGCGGCTGAAACCTGAAAATAATACTGTGATTTCTGACAGAGGGATGTGGATTTATATCGAAAGTACAATAACCTGGGAGTTATAGCTTTCTGTTTTCTTACAGGTCTGGCATTTGCGAGTCAGTCTCCGCTAGCATCTAGCTAACGGAATCTGAAGAACGCACGGCAGATTACGACCGGCTGCTAACCTGGTGCTGCTAACAACAACCAAAGCTAAACCAGAGGCTAGTCAGAGAGTATGTAAAAGGGCTGTGCTGAAATCTGTAACTATTTGAGCTAACACCTCTCTGCTAACTCAGCGCTAGGACTGACCATGCCGTAAAGTAATGCCACATGCGTGACGTCACTCGGGATGCAATACTGACAATAAATGTGTATTTTAAACAAATCTAGTGAGTCTAAAAAAATCAAACCAATTGCCGTTTGAAAGGATAATTTATCCTGCCTTTAGGAAAATTAAAATGAAAAAATATAAAAAATTCTATCAAAAGCAATGGCTGCATCTAAGGTGGATTTCATAGTACCACCATAGAGTTCGGCGTGCTCTGCACTGCTTCGTTGGCGCCCCTAGAGTGCAGTACCACCCGGAAATAGCCGCCAGTTTTCCCCCTCCTCATAATAGAGACTCTGTAGCGACCCGACGTGAGTGCTTACCGGATGTGAGTACTCCGGATATCCGGGCGCGTATTTGGCGCGTATTTACGACAGTTTTACCTCAGCTACTTAATTTGAGTAGCACAGACCTAGTTGAGTAGGAGGAGAGAATCTGTGGCAAGTTTTGCCCCTCTGGGGGAAGGAGGAAAGGTGGAAAGTGGAAGGTTCGCCGCGCATCGAAAAACTTTGTACTGAAAGCAATTATAGGCCTACCTATCCGCTTGCTCGGAAGCGGAGGCGCATTTATTGCTGTCATTAATCATGTTATTACATTTTGTTGTTTTACTCTGTTTTGTCAGAATGTCAATGTTTGTCAGAACTGTCGCTTGATGCTGACTAGCACTTATAAAGGCAGCGTTCACGACAGCGAGCCAAGGAGATGATGTGCAATCAAGACTTTTTTGTTGTTTTACTCTATTGTTTTGTCAGAATGTCAGTGTGGAATTCACTTGATGCTGACTAGCACTTGGCAGCGAGCCAAGGAGATGATTTGCGATCAGGACTTAACCTCACGTAGCCTTATCAAAAAGTCTAAATTCGTTAGGCCTATAATTTTTCTTGTTTTAATAGATCGTCGCATATTTTATGTCGGACCAAAGCGGCAGTACATGCGGCTGGTGGTGACCAGTGACGCGGAAAAAACTGCCGTCCTTAACGAGTGCCACAATCTCCCTGGGTCTGGCAACCACAGAGGTGTAAGGGGTACTAGAAACAAAACTATTGCTGGCTATTTCTGGGACGGCCAGGCAAAGGACGTCGAGAACTGGGTAAGTAAGAAGCCTACTTTTATTCAGAATTTTATTCATATCATCTTGTATGCCTAGTTCCTCATTGTGTCTGATTTTGTCGTCACACGCAGTAAAAATGTGAGTGGAAAGAAGTCTCCTATGTGTTGTTATTATTTGTCTAAGGTGAGATGCTGCCACAAGTGTCAGCTCAATGACCCCATCCAAACGGATGCCCCAGCCCTGCATCCCATAAAGGTAGTGAGGTTTTATTCAATTCAAGCAGGCGGTTTGCATTCTTTCAAGAAAAAACATACACAATGTGTGTTACTTTTATGTATCCATCTGCAAAATGTAGGTGACATAAATATGAGGCATTTTTGTCAGGTTACAGATCCCTGGACCGTCATCGGGCTGGACCTTGTTGGTCCACTGAAGGAAACGGAAAGAGGACATAAGTACATCATGTCCATGACCGACCTGTACAGTAAGTGGGTTGCTGCCGCCCCTCTTCCTTTATGAACCCACCACAAACTTGATCCAACCAGTCAGCTGATTGTAAGACAAGTACACAGGTGTACTGGTTACCCGGATAAGTTACCTCTGTTGGAAGGAAAGACTGAAGTGTGTGTGCGCACACCTGACCCTTTACTGTCCATTTGTGTGTACTTCTTCCTCTCGGACCGGTGATCCCTCATTCAACCTGGTGACTGAAAAGGATCCTGTGGAGGACCACGTGAGGGAGGCCGAGAACATGCCAATGGTAAGCAAATTGGCATGAAACTACAATAGTCCACAATGTATCAATGTGAAGCTATAGTTCCCCTGTGCCCTGCCCCGTTGTGTACAAAGTGTTTTTAGGGGTCAGGGGTCTGTTTTATTTGCTGTGCTTTTATGGTTATGGTATGCTTTTAATATGGTTGCATGATACCTCTACATTACGAACTTTGTGCTGTAAACATCTGTGTGCTGTGATTACTGTGTAGAGGTGTGCAATTATTTATTTCCTTTGTTTGCAGTTGGTTTATTTTCTTGTTTGTGTTGGTTTTCTTTGTTTGCTGTGCCTTGATTGCTGTGTTTTTTTCCCCTTTGTTTGGAGTTTGTTTATTTTCTTATTTGTTTTAGTTTTCTTCGTTTGCTGTGCAGGAAGTTCGCAATGTAGTTGTTTCGTTTTTCCAATTACTGTCCACCTCTTAGTGTTCATCATCTCCTGTTCTGGCAGGCCTACATTGGCTGCCTGTCTCCTATAGAACTGACTTTAAGATTCTGCTAACAGTGTTTAAAGCATTACACGGTCTTGCTCCCTGTTACATCTCTGACGTGCTCTCTTTTTATGCCCCTGCCCCTAACCCTAGTGACTGTCTCAATGTATACCTCTACATTGTGAACACAGTCCACTGCTATGCAGTAAGATCATGTACTAACTTCTGTGTTGGTTTTCTTTGTTGGCTGTGCTTCAAGTTCGCATGTGTACTATACATGTTAATATCAGAGTAGCACTGTGCTTTTATTACTCGCCTGCCCTCTCTGCAACTCTGCACATTTAGAATGTTTTATACAAGAAGAAGAAAATAAAGGAAAGTATATGTTTTGCAACAACTGTGTCCTCAAGTTCTTTCAAACCTGCAGGGGAAATTGTTTGTGTACAGCAGCCCTAGTGATGCCTCACCCTTAATGAGACTGGCGTAGTCAAAGTTTTGACCTGTGTAACATCCCCTGGTTACACATGCACCAGGTTTTCATAAATTAGACACTTGTTGATACTTAACGGTTAGTGGAATTTCAAATAGCGTTAATTTTTTTTTTTTTTGTAGCATACAGAAGTAAAGACAGATTGCCCCCAAAAATGTCAGGTGGCACAACAACAGAAAATTGTCTTTGGTGTGGCTCCGGTCTCTCACAGACATTAGACGGTGCCCAGGTACCTAAAAACTTCCACGTGCTCCACTGTCTGCCCTTGGATGGAGTGGCTGGAACAGAGAGTGAGTGTGTGTGTGTGTGTATATATTTTTTTTATTATTTTTATTTATTTTTTTTTTTTGTCATTCACCAATGTATGCAAAAGTAATCATATAAAACCAGTTAGTCTACTGTTTATGTCCCCTTAATTTTGAAATGAAAATGTTTTTTTTTGTTTTTTTTACTACTATATTTCAATATTGACTATGCGCATTCAGCTCTTGGTTGGTCTTGTGCTTGACTCCCAACATAGATTAGTGTAATCCTAAAGTTTTAAAACAATGGTGTTTATAAGACTTTCAGTCCAGTCTGCTTGACAGCGCGTGTGTAGTGGTAATGAAGAATCATTCACGGCAGAGAACAGGTAGGCTAATGGTAGACAATAGCACCAAACGGCGTCGTACTAATCTTATATTGTTATTGTTTTGTGTCAACCGTGAGATTACTTCTGCACAACGGTGTGCTCATGCGCGACTCACAGCGCTACTCACATCGGGTGGCAGTGGTACCGCAAAGCATTCGTGATGTTCGAAAAGCACGTAAATACTCGCCCGGATATCCGGAGTACTCACATCCGGTAAGCACTCACGTCGGGTCGCTACAGACTCTCCTTTCACACAGCGACCCGCTACCTTAGCGGGTCCAAATTGCACCTTCGACCCGCGTCGAGCAATGTGAACGCTTGGCGTGTTAAGGCTCTAGCATGGTTGCTGCGTCTGCTCGCGCGAGCGGTGTTGATGACGTCACGAGTTCGTGCCCGCCATAGGACCCTATCAGAGTGGTGTAAAAAGAGAGTGGCGACATTCCCATAGACTTCTATAGAAAGAAAGGAATGCGGAAGTCACGTGGGTCACGGAGACGCCACAGTTCCAAACAAGAGACGCAGCTCCGTTAACCTCAATTGCTCGTCAAGAACAATTACTGGTAAGTTAATAAAATAACAGCATTTTAAACGTTTTTTACATTTTTAAGCATTATCTATCAGAAGTATACTCTTAGACATCGTTATTTTTACATTTGGTTAGCATGAAATGTCGATGTTGATGTTAAAAATGGAATGGATTTAGCTTAAAGCTTGGTAACGGAGGCTAACGTGAGGTAATTAACGTGATCATTTCACTAAAGTCCGTTAACTTTTTATTGTCAGGTGACATTGTGTAAAGTTGTTTTGATTGTTAGGTTTTAAAACATTACCAAAATACTATATAGGCCTATAGTAATAATACATTTAATACATTTTTGGTATTTCTGACGTATTTTCTCCGGTAAATTGATTAAATTACAACATTTTTGGCATAGTGAGGCATTAGCTGACTGGTCTTTAATTAAGTAAGTTTTTTTCAGCATGACTTTGCAGCTGTGATAATGAATTTATCAATTTCTTTGTTGTTGTTGTCAGGGAGGTCAGCAGATGTGGTGCTCGCTGCTGTCATGGATCAACCCTCATTAGGACTTCAGAACTTTTCTACAATGTCCAAACCCTTGAATTTGATCAAATACAGTTCATTGTTGCAGATTAATCTACCCAACAGTATAAATAGCAGTAAAATAACTTCTTTATGAAGGCTTGTTTTACATTTTCCATGATGACATTTTATAATAAAATGTTTGGTTTAAATCTGTTTTGTTTATTTTTTTTCACAACTGACACATTTATTTTGTCGTTAATATGGTTTTAACCAGAAAAAAAGTTAAATTCATATTTTAATCCATCCATTATAGCCGCTGAATCCGTCGATCGGGTCGCGGGGGTGGGGGGGCTCATTGTCCATCCGACACCAGAGAGAACAGACAGACTGAATGACATCTTCTACAGATGGAGTGTTTGGGACAACAGGAGTAAATCCTGCAACAGACAGTAACATCAGGCTCTGTTGAAGGATGTAGATCTGAAGGTAAGCTGGACCACTGGCATGATTAGCTGCCCCCTGCTAGCATGCAGGGGTACCCTCTACGATTTAAAATGGTGATAAATGTGTCTCTGCGCTCCAAAAAAGAAAAACGTTGATAAAATACATCGTCGGTGAAGTGATCAATGCACATTATGGGTCAATATTTACCGAAAATTGCGTCGTAAATGTTAAAGTTA